>NC_056725.1:17698786-17998786 GCF_019279795.1 Protopterus annectens | reverse complement strand
GCAGTCCTGCAGGGCATTCTAGCCAGCCCCAACTCTTCTTGACTGCCTCCACCCTTTCTTCAGCTTTGGGAATCAACCTAAGTGTGATGACTGCAACAGTGAAACACGAAGAACATAGTACAGTTGTATACAATTACCATAAATGTAGATTTTCGAGTGTATTCACTGTTGCAGTCCTGGTTTCCCTCCCTCCATCCCCCTTGTCTCCCTCTCTCTCTCCTCTCTGTGTCTATTACTCACCCCTTACAGGGCTATTGGTAGTTACTTTTTACTGGTGATGTTTTCCCCACCATAACTTAGCTCCCTATTTGGGGGGCTCCTGACATTTGGGGCAAGAAAAACTGATGTAATGGCATCGGCTGTCTGTTTTTCTACCCCTGACGACCGGATGTCAGTTCTGAAGCATCCGCAACCGACGCAGAAATACTAAGTCTCTGGTATTCGGGCCGACTGAGGGCTACCTGCAGGCAGATAACACAAGTGTGATGACTGCAACAGTGAATAAACCCAAACATCTACATTTATGGTAAGTGTACACAACTATACTTTTTATGCTCTGTAAGCATTGCAGAAATGAAATGGAATTTGGGCTGTGCAGTACTAGAATAGCAGCAGTAATCTTGTGCCTTTAGTCAGTCACCTTGAAGCACTGATTGGGTGTAGAGCACCTTAAACTGTGGTCCAGTAAGCTTGCATGATCACTAATGTCAGTTGAACAGGCTTTCAGCAAAAGGATTTTGTATGGGGAGGAATTACTTTACAACCACCATACAGTGGATATAAAAAGTGTACAAACCCTTGTTAAAATGCCAGTGTTTTGTGATATAAAAAAATGAGACCATAATAAATAATTTCAAAACTTTTCCCATCTTTACTATGACCTGTAAACTGTACAGTTCAATTGAAAAACAAACAAATCTGTTAGGGGAAAAAATATAAAAAATAAAAAACATGCAGTACGCTGTTTGCATAAGTGTGCACACCCTTAAACTAATACTTTGTTGTGTGTGCCCACCCTTAAACTAATACTTTGTTGAAGCACATGTTGATTTAATTACAGCATTCAGTCTTCTTGGGTTCACGCCTGCCATCAATTAAAGAGACTCTAATTACCCCCAAATAAAGTTCAGCTGTCGTAGTAGGATTTTCCTGACATTTGCTCAGTTGCTTGCTACAGCAAAAGCCATGGTTTGCAGAGAGCTTACAAAGCATCAAAGGGATCATCTCATTGTTGAAAGGTATCAGCCATGAGAAGGCTACAAAAAAATTTTCACAGCATTGGATGTACCATGGAACACAGTGAAGACAGCCATCAAAAAGTAGAGAAAATATGGGACAACAGTGATGTTGCAAAGAACTAGACGTCCCTCCAAAATTGATGAAAAGACAAGACGAAAACTGGTCAGGGAGGCTGCCAAGAGACCTACAGCAACACAGGAGCTGCAGGAATTTCTGGCAAGTACTGGTTGTGTACTACATGTGACAACAATCTCTCATATTCTCCATATGTCTGTACTATGGGGTAGGGTTGTAAGACGGAAGCCTTTTCTTACCCAGAAAAACATCCAGGCCTAGCTAAAATTTGCAAAACAATACACCAAGTCTCCCAAAAGCATGTGGGGAAATGTGTTATGGTCTGGAACTTTTTGGCCACAATTCCAAAAGGTATGTTTGGCGCAAAAACAACACTTTGCATCACCAAAAGAACACCATCCCCACGGTGAAACATGGTGGTGGCAGTATCATGCTTTGGGGTTGCTTTTCTTCAGCTGGACCTGGGGCTTTAGTTAAGGTGGAGGGAATTATGAATAGTTCCAAATACCAGTCACTTTTGGCCCAAAACCTTCAGGCATCTGCTAGAAAGCTGAAGAGGAATTTCACCTTTCATCACAACCATGACCCAAAGCATACATCCAAATCAACAAAAGAATGGCTTCACCAGAAGAAAATTAAAGTTTTAAAATGACCCAGCCAGAGCCCAGACCTAAATGTAATAGAAAATCTATGGTGTGACCTGAAGTGGGCTGTGCACAAGAGATGGCCTTGTGATCTGACAGATTTGGAGTGCTTTTGCAAGGAAGAGTGGGCAAATATTGCCAACTCAAGATATGCCATGCTGATAGACTCCTACCCACAAAGACTGAATGCTGTAATTAAATGGAAAGGTGCTTCAACAAAGTTTTAGTTTAAGGGTGTGCATATACAACAAAGTATTAATTTAAGGGTGTGCACACTTATGAAACCAGCGTATTGTACGCTTTTTATTTTTTATATTTTTTCCACTAACAGGTTTGTTTATTTTTCAGTTGAATTGTACAGGTTATAGGTCACATTAAATGTGGGAAAAGTTTTGAAATTATTTATTGTGGGGTCTCATTTTTTTATATTGCAAAAACCTGACATTTTAACAGGAGTGTGTACACTTTTTATATCCACTGTATATGGGGCTATGCCTCCTGCACCCCACTAATGAGTATAACTGCTTCCAGTTTTGACAATCCTAAGGGATAAGTAAAAAACTGCTTTCGTCTGAAACCTGTTTGAACAGCTAACAAGCTTTATTGTGCTTTGACTTCATAAACTGTGAAAGACTAACTTAATAACCACTAAAGTTTCAAAGTAGTCTAATTTTTACAAAGCTGTTTTATTAATTATTGTGGTGGTGCAGCCCAAAAGTTAAATTAGTGTACTTGGTATATGCAGAACATATAATGATGTGTTTTTTCAAGTTTGTTCATTTACCCAAATCTTCATATATCTGCAAAACAGGTACATGAGATTCCCTATACTATCAAAGTAAACAGAGGTTGTGAAAATGCTAAAGTAGAGTCCTGGATCTCACCCCTTTTCCCCTTACTGCTTCTGTCAAAGTGTTATTGAATAGCAGTGGTTAAAAAAATTCACAGGAAAGTGTTTTGAAATGTAGAGTTGCTTTTGCTCCCCTTTACGGAAATATATACTGCGTGTTTATGGGCCGAGAGATCATGTAACAAAGGAAATCTAACTGATCATTGTAATGGGATGATTACTGGTGGGCAATGAGCTGTTTTAATTATGATGACTGTTGGTGTATTTTCTAATTAAAATTAATTTATGGGGGAGGTTATGACCATGTTATTACTTGTTAACAGGGAAAAGAACTGATTATCAATTGCTTCATTTTCTTAAGTAAGCAGCATTGATTTTTTTTCTTAAATGTTACTGTTAGCTGTCTTCTTCTGAACAGTTAAGAATCTTGCTGATGGCTGAGAAGCAGTTTTAGCCAGTATTATAGTGTAGGATTTTAATAAGTAATAATACTTCCATTACAGAATGGAGGAGTGTCATATCAGAGGAGTAAATATTCTCCAGATTGCATGTTTTCAGCATTTGCATTAGCTGTGTTTGGGTTTAATGTTTTCCCATGTGCTGTTTGAACCTCTTTAGAAACAAAATGCTTTAATTTGTTGATCTGTCTTCTATCAAGCTTCTGTAGGATGCTGACAAGTGAGTTTAAGAAAAAAAAAAAGTCACAGCAGTTCTGTCTAACAGAAACATTTCCCTCATGTTCTATGCTAGCATCCCATAACTGCAATAAGGAGCATTTTTCACTGCCACAGTGAAGTGCCCATATTTGTTGGTGAAAGAAAAATCTGTGTTGGTGTGTCCATCCACTTGACAGCCCCTATAGTAGAACCTTTAATGACTTTGCCTGTCTTTGGATCTTCTTAGAGCATTCTAGCTGCTGCAGCTGCTAGCATATCCACCATACTACGTAACACCGATATTGTTTAAAGTTTAAGGCCTGACTTGCCAGCCGCCACTTGTTGAGAGGAATTAATCATATTATCAAAGGAAAGACCATCACCCCAAACCAGTGTTGGAGGTTCAGTATCTAAGGTAGACATTCACATTGTAAGTGATTAACAGTCTAGATCTAAGGCTTCATAGACCTGGCTTCTTCCCAAAGTCCAGAAAAAGAGAACATTCTTTTAACAATTGTGAGGCAAAATGTAGAAGATGTAATGAAACTGGCCATTTTTGGTTTGACTGATTCATGTTAGAGCAGTAAGGAATTTTACGAAAAGAAATAGCAGTACATTTTGGGGTTCAGAGTGAAAACCAGGAAGAGGGACACAGAGTAATGAAGAAGGGCTGAATAAGGAGGAAGGGGGTGCAGAAAATGAGTAGTTGGAAGAGAGGCACATACATGACATTCCCATGTGTAGTAAATGTGAAATTTTACAAAAAGGATGTAGAGAAAGAAGGAGTGAATTCACTAGAGATGTTAGGAGAATACTATTGTGTAAATGGTGTAAATAAATAAATGCAGATATTATATGGTGTGACGTTGGTTTTACAGACACAAAATATAAAATTACAGCCTTGTTGGTGGGTTAGTGTGGAATCCAGTTAATGATACTTGCTTGGAAATTGTAGTGCTGTTGAAAGAAAGAAGTTTAAGGCTGTTAGATATTACAACAGTTATGCCAGATAGGGTAATTGTTAGATATGTGAGGCAGACAGTAGTGTGTAGGCTTATTGTGGTACATGCTTATGTGATGACTAGGAAAAAGGATGTAGCTGTTAGAAGAAATAAAAAATATGCAACTGTGAATATGAAAGTAGTAGTTGGATATTTTAACTGTAACAGAAGGAAAAATTGAGAAAATATTGCAAGATATAAGAATGTGTTAGAGATATGATGAGATTGAAGAAGTTAAGGTTAGGCAAAGAAAGGGAATGTGCATATAGAAGAAGTAGAACAGAAATTGATTATGTATTATCAGAAGGGTTACAGGAGATAAAAATAAAGAAAATGGGAAGTGGGTCTTTTTTATCATACGGTGCTATGGGCCATTTAGGGAAGAGGAAAATTGCATTAAAGAAGTCAAAGAGGTTAAGGAATTGACATTGATTATAGTAGATGCAGGTATAATGAAGGAAGAAATAAGTTGTAGAGGATCATGAAAGTATGAGACCATTTTGTAGAAATTCAATTGAAATTAAGAAAAAAACTATAGGCAATAGTTAGATTTTGAGAATTTTTGGGAGGGAGAGAAGAAAATTAAGGTAAGACTGAAAATACAAGGGAAATAATGAGATGATAAAGGATTTGCTTCAGTAAGCACAGTTGAATGTTTAAATTAAAAATGGAAGAGGTGATACCCATTTGGTAAAAGTGTGAAATATCAGGAAGGAAGAATGGAAAGCATGTGAAATGAAAAGGGAGAAATGTTTAGGGTTCAGGGAGGTGTTTTAGAAGTAGTAGAATGGTATATGAAGAAAAGGGAGGAAATGGGACATGGCAGGTAGCAAAAATTACAGAAGAGGAAAATGAACTGGAAAAGGAGAAGACAGTAGAAGAGTTAGGCAGGATAGTACATTCAGTTAAAGAAAGTAACTGTCAGGACCAGATGGCTTAGCTTGTGATTTTTTTTATAAGACTTAAGGAAGATGAAAAACATTTCATTGTTGAAGTGTTAAATGATTTGTTGAGATTTAGTGGAAGGTGAAGAAAATCATTACAAACCACAGACTGTGGTGTAGAACAGGTGGTCTGCGCCCCTGAAATGTGCTTGCCATTTGGTTTATACAGGGGAAGCAAAAAGGAAGTTTAAGAAAGGGCTTTAAGAACATATATTTATATAATTGAATATAGTCCAGTTGCAGCTCATTTTAAAGAAGTTAATTGTTGAGGTTCATTGTAATAATATTAAAAATCTGTATGCTACTGTCCTTTAAGTTAGCAAAAATATAAGGGATGATATTGTCATAAAAATATTTTAGAAAAGGAGGAGACACAGTTGATTAATATATTCAGTACTTTAAATCCAGAGGTCTTAATATTGATTTTAATTAGAAGGCATTGGTTTAATTTGTTACATTGAATTATTGGTTGTTTAATTATTTAATTGTTTATAATTGTTTTATTGTGGTTTTGAAATGTTATATAAGCTGATGATTTTTAAATGGCAGACCCTTTGATCATCTCTTGTGACCAAGGTGTTAGGTTCTGTTAACGTTTTTTTTTCAGTTGCTTGCCATTATTGTTATTGAAAGTACATATCTGACTGTGTTCAGAAAATAAACATGGGCATGTTATATGGGAATGTTTAATATGTAATTATTATAAGGATGCTGCAAAGATGCAAAGAAATAAAATTGGATCAAACGTTGATTGGGCAATATGGTATGTGTGGAAATATAGGTATGAGGAATTATTGTATAACAAATTATGGGAGTGATTTGCAAGGTGGCCCCACACTGAATTTACAACTTAATTTCAACACTCCTAGTGTGAAAAACGAAACTGAGAAATAGGAGTCGGTAATATTGCCAGCTTGAGTAAAATTCAGTTACTGGCCAGTAAGCACCCTGCCTGGATACCAGCAAAAAAAGAAATTTAATGAACCTGAAAGAAAATCAACCAGAAAAGGTGAAGAGAAAACACTGGCTGGGAGGAACCCTGCTGCTGTTCAGCAAAAAGGGCAGTTCAAGCTTCAGCTGTGGTACAAGAGTTGGCTTCCAGTACTTTAGAGGAAAAATAAATCAAATGTATTCTGAGGTGATTAAAATAAATGAAAAAACTTTGAAGGAGTGCATCAACTCAAATAATAAAAGGCTGGAAAAATAGAATAAGCTTTAATGATCTATTCAGATGAACTTGTAAAACTGCAAAAATCAGAGGTTGAAATGAAGAAAAGCCTTCTCAAAAAGAGCTATTTGAAAGTATGAAGACAGAACACACAGAGAAAGCCTGAGATTTTTTTGTTGTACCAGAGAAATTTGAAGGACCAGACTGTGATCATTTTATGAAAGTGCAAGTAAGCTACTGGACTGGTATTTCACAGCAGGATTTGTAAATTAAAAGGCACACTAAGTGTAAGCTCCAAACCTGGCCATGAGAAATCAGCCAAGACCTATATTAGTAAACATGCAATCATACCAGCAGAAAGAGTTGATCCTGAGAAAACTATATCAGAAGGAAAATGTATAAAAAATTACAGAGTGTTTGTCCAGAATGATTATTTACTGTACACTAGGCAGAAGATGAGCACATTTATCCCAGCAGTGAGGGAATGTCAAAAGGCAGGTGTGAGGTTTAGAATGCTGTATCCAGCATTCTGAATGATCAAAGGCATTTTTTGATGCAGAATAGGTTAAGGAGGAAATAGTTATTCAGCAAAAAGTGAGCCAGCAAACAAGAAGGGGAGTCATTCTTCTGACAAAGTCTTTGCCAAATAAACATTTTCCAGTGCTTGAGAAACAGAAAAAAGCACAGGAGTTGGCTATAAGAATCAGGAGTACCTTGGACTTGGACCAGATTTTGATGTTGGGAGATAGAATGAACAGAAAGAAGATAAGCTGCACTGAAGTTAGTGAATAAGTGGGAAACTATAAAGCATTAGGCACACTTGTGAAATATGAGTTTGCAAGGAAAAAGTAACTGAGAAAGACTGGACTTCGGTTGACTTTGATAAACTTGTGGGTGGACTGTAAAGCATACACCCTACTTTGTCATCACTGTTTAGAAAAACATGGGAAGGGGAAGTAACTCTAAGTAAAACAGTTTTTGTTCTTTGAATTTCTATAAAACATTTCGTAATATAAACTGTATATAATTTATACTAAAGCAGCTTTTGTGTATAGTCATGGGTATTTTAAATGTGGACGGAGTCTTTTTAGTGACTGTTGTATGTGTTAAATATGTGAAAATAAATTTTTATTTAGTTATAAAAATATAGGCTTTACAGTATAACAAGCGAAAAAGGGCTGGACAAAAAGTTTAATATTAATATGCTGTGATCATGGGCTGCTGGAGTGAAGGTAGGGTATAAACATGCACTGTTTATATTACATGCAGAATTAAGATATGTTCTCTAACTTCTTGCAATGATAAATGTCTAGATTGATGCCTTTGGCTTTTTTATAAGCAAGTAGGATTGAAAAATAAGACAAAATGATGAAATTCATGAAAAATGCCAAGCTTCTTACATCTGCAGAGATGTTAGCTTGTTTTTTCCCCATTAGCAAATGTTGAGTGGAAGTCAAGAAGTCTGTTCATAAGGCAGCTGTACATTCTGTTCTGAGTAAAATTTACAAAGATTCTTTGCTAACTACTTTTCCAATGAGACAAGCTGTTTGCAGGTGCTCACAATTAATCTTTAGAGTTCTGAGCATTCTTTGCTGAGGGGAATGAAAAATTTAAAGATGCAATGGCAAGCAGTTCATTGAACAATAAAGTTTGAAGGTATGGGAAGTGAATAAGAGCGTGCTCTCTTGCAGCCTTACTACTTCAGTGCATGTAATAAAACAGTGCACAACTTAGTTTTATTTAAAGGTGGGCAGTGCACTTCTACAGGGCTAAAAGATTGTTTTCTGAAAATATACAAGCAGTATTTCACACCTATGTGCAGAACGGAGATAAGAAAAGAACAAACCACAAACAGTGCAAATGGGAACACAGGCCGTAGCATGCAGTTTAGCATGGGTAACCTTAATTTTACGCTAGGTAATGTTTGTGGATACAGCTGTAAATTTGGGGCAGTTCCTATTTGGAGGGTTAAACTTCATTTTTTGAGTCTGTACACAGTTTTATGTGTTTGTTTTAAGAAAACAGGTGATGGGAAAATATTGTTGCTGGTTCAACCAGCATTGTAGGCTGGTACTATGAACTGTCACCTCCACCCCCTCAGATTTTCAATTGAAGAGCAAAAGAAAAAAGCAAAATCACTTCACTGTAATAAGCCAATCACAAAGATTGACAACATATAGATAGAATTACGCACCCTCAGTTCTTCCCTTATGCAGCCAAAAAAAAGGATGCTTCTTCTACTGGGACACCAATGAGGTGCTCGAATGCATGGCATGTATCCCCTCCCTCCTGACCCAGCCATTCAGGTCCCATTCCTGTGCCCCTGCTCCAAACTTTTCTTTAACTTATTTTATTTTAAAAAATCTTCTTTTAAACTGTACAAAATTGTTTACTAGAAATGTTTATACACTGCAGCAAACTGCTTGTAGCAAACAGCGGTTACAGTTTATATCCTGCTTGCATGGAGCACTACACCGCTTCAGTTTAGACAACACATGGAGTGCTACAGCTTACAGGTGTGAACACAAATGTAATACTGGCTTTTAAAAGAAAAAATATATGAGGGTTACATGTTCCATGGAACTGAACTTTATTTCTGACTTCAACAAAACTTGCTGGAGAGGGAGATTTGTATCCCAAAGGCTACCACATCTATGGAATAAATTTCCCATCTTCATAAAACAAAGCCCATCCCTCACTCTCTTAAAAAAATTGGATAAATGGACAGGGAACCATAAATTCACTCCCAGGGTACTTCCTGTGTCTCTATGGACAGAGGCAGGCTGTAAAATAACTCAGGGCTTCACCAAAAGATCCACTGTCCTGATACTACCCCATCCCATATCTGGGGAATTAAGATTTAATGTTATAATATCTTGGGTATAATCGGCTAGGTTTGTAAAGGCTCTTGTACCATTAGCTTAGTAGTAACATATGAACTATTTTTTTATATAACTCTAGAACACAAAAACTTTTATCATAATGACTTATGCAACAGGAATTAGAAAGGATTATTGCCAAATTTAGGAAGCCTGTAACAAGAAAAATAAGATTTCCTATATAGGTATTAGAGCTCTTTAGGAAATTTTATGGAAATGTGTATAAAGTAGATAAATGCAGAAATGAAGAAAGAGCACAAATGGAATATTTATCGAAGACTTAAATATGCCACTGTTAGAGGTAGATAAGGCTGGACAACTAACAGTTAAGATAGGAGGTGATTATATAAAAACAGTTATGTATAATTAATCTTCAGGAAAGTCTCCAGGAACAGATGGTATTCCTGTTGAAGTTTGGAAATTAGGAGGGAAGAAAGTGTTAAAGATCTGGAATATTTTATTTAATGGAATTTTAAAAGGAGGGGAAGCACCAATATCTTGGAAGAAATATATGGTTGCTTGTATCACCTAAAGACAGTAAAGACTCATCAGACCTGGCTTCATATAGACACACTTCAATTTTGAACCATGGTTGCAATGCATTTATGTCTATACTAGCTTAAAGAATGGCAAAGGTGTTGCCAAAATTGATAGATGTTGATCAGTATGGTTTTATATTGGGGAAGCAAACATTTGTCAACATTAATAGAAAAAATGTCCATATCAAAGCTGAATGTAAGAAAATACTCTTGTTGTTAGCTGGTCTTAATGCAGAGAAAGCATTTGATAGGAGTAAGCAGGGATTTTATGAGTAGGGCACTGGAGGCATTTGCTTTCCCTGATACAATAGTAAGGTTAATTATGAGGATATATGAAGGATTGGAGGGAATAATAAAAGTGGGAGGGTTCCCCTCTAGTAAGTTTTGTTTGAAAAGAGGAACCAGACAGAGGTGTCCTCTTTCTCCTTTGTTATTTGCTTTATATTTAGAGCCACTGGTAAAGAAAATAAGGGACTCAGAAATGCAAAGGTATGATTGGTATTGCAATCAAGAAAAGCTGGTGACATTATTTTGTACCTGATAAAATCAGAAAATAAACATCTCAGTGTTGTGGAACATTTTGATACAGTTTTCAGGCCTTTTCATGATAAAGAAGCTATGTACCCACACATGAATTGGTTCAGCAATACTCATATTTATAGGGACATGATAAGATGAAGTATTTAGGGGTATGAATTTAAAAAGCCCCTGTTATGGCAGCTAAGAATATGTGGGAAGAGACTAAACAAGAGATAATACAAAAACTGAGAAACTGGAAGCTCTTGTTTATGGATAGTATGATAAAAGCAGTGAAAATATTTTTAGTTCCTTTAGTCTTATACACAGGTCAGACCTATTTTTATCAACCAGAGGAGAAGTTGTGGATAGCAATTAATAAAGAGCTTAAGGATTTTATCTGGGAAGAGAAGACGGCAAGAGTTAAGTAGGATAAGTTGATTCTTCCAGTGGAGCAGGACAGATTGGGGTTACACGATTTTGAAGAAATTTCTATCTTCTCTAATAGCTCCTGAATAATTTACACTACCTGTTCCTTAAATTCCTCTCTTTTCAACAGATAGGTGGGAAAGTGCCAGTGTCTCATTTTTATTTCATTACCCTGTGCTTGTATTTTGGGTATTATTGATGCATGATTTGAAATAGTTATTGGTTGTGTATCAAGACCTTCAATTAAATGCACATGTTCCTGTGAAATGTAAACTCTAGCTTATCCCAGTTTTTGTATCTTGGGGAGTAATATACAAATTCACTGTGAGCTCCTAGTACTGAATTGACATATTTCGTGCTAAATCTTTTCATAAATTTCTTCAAAAATCTAGCCTCCTTTGTTATATTTTCCCTTCTAGGCCCCCAGACACATCTTCACTTTTGCAAATCAAATCCCAGTCCCCCAGCTGTAAGTAATATTCCTTGCTGAAAGGTGATTATTTCTCTTAGAATTTTCTTAAGCTCTATTATAGCAGTTTTAGGTGGAATGTAAATACATGCCAATGTAATCCTCCACCCTTGCCAGTAGTTCCTAAATGCTACAAATGTACTATTATTCTCTTTTTTATCTTATTCTAGCACTATTGGGGCTCCTCTTGCAATTAATATAAGTACTCCTCTTTTCCTTTGTCCCAGGTATTCTGAGAATAGCCATCCTGAAAACCTTTCTTTATCAAATTCACATGTTCAGTTCTTTCCAAGTGTGTCTCCTGCAGCATATTTGCACTCTACATTTTTAATATAGTTCACTACTCTTTCTTTTTTGTATCTGTATGTGAGTCCATTGACATTTAAAGGTGTTACAGAAAGCATCATTGTATTAAAAAAGTTATTATTCCCATATTTTATGCGTAACAGTTTTTTTAAATGTCTAATTGCTGTGTTACATGCATACACTCTTTGGCAGGTTGATCTTTTATTGAGTTGTTTCTTGTCATATCCATTTGAGCCTATGTCGCATCTTAGAAAACGTTCTGTTTTATTGAAAGCCCTCAAATAAAAAAGCAAACACACCCCAGTACCCCCTTCAAACTTGTTAATGTAATAATAACACACGCAACATTTTCGAATATTGAAGTTTTACCCTCCTAAGAGGAACAAATGTTACAAACCAACAGCCACAGTCACAAACTTGAGTTACTCTAAAATAAAGGTAATCTGTGCTAAGATGTGTGATGCAGCCTGTGCTTCAGCTAAGTGCTGTCTGTTTTTTTCTTATCTTTATAGCTCTCCCAGTTGAGTAAAGACTCAAATGCTTTCAGAGAACATTATCTCCTTGCCATTTGCCTGTATCTGATTGTCTCCTTGAGATATGAGAACCAGATTCAAAAATGCTACTGAGCATACATTTATTTGCTAGGAAAAAATCTTATAATATTCAATATTCTTTTTCATTTACTTGCTTTCTCTTAAAACTTATTACTAGATGAAGGGCCTTAATTATATCATTCCCCTATGCAAGAATGAGAAAAAACAAAGTATTTTTTTTCCTTTTGTCATGCTATTTTAACCAGACTTTTGTTCTTTTTCTTTCTTTTTTACATTCTTGGGAAAAAGGAAAAATAGGAAAAAAAACAGAAGCACCTATTTACATTAGTATCCCTATTGCACTTAAAAATAACTAAGAACACTTTACTTTATAGCATGCAAAGAAAATAATGCTCCATAAAAATAGTACCATTAAGAAAATATTTTGTTTCTCTTACAGTTAACTTTCTCCCTCCTCAGTTAACTTTCTCCCTCCTCTTCCCCTCTCCTAAGTATTCTTCTGAACATTAATGACTTGAAGTAGGGCATATGTCCCCTACAACTTTAACAAAGTGTAAGAGTCCAATATTTCCAGATTTTCTTGTTCTGTCATTTTTCACAAATATAATTATCACTTTGTAATCCCATATTTGTCAATTTCCAAGTTACTGGTTTTATTCCTGTTCATCTCCATCTCCCAAATCATGTCTGCTTCATTTCCAATGTACTTTAGATTCTTCTAGTCGTATCTTGCATTTTGTTTTCCTTTTCTCAAGCATTTTCCATTGAAACATTAGAAAAGGTTTCACTGGCACAATCTCTGTCTGTGGTCTTTATTACCAGAAGAGCAAGAAGCAGAATCTCTTTCTGTTTTACATTTCAGTTTTTGTTGGACAAACTTTTGTATTTCCTCCTTAGCGTGTACTTCAAAAAATGATTTTGTTCTTCCAGGGAAGAATATTTTGAAGATAGCTGTGTACAGCAGTTTGCCTATCATGCTTGCTTCTTGACATTCCCCGAATAGTGGAATAAATTTACTCCTCTTCTGCCTGGTGTACAATGAGTAATCATTCTCCACAAATACCTTGCTGTCTCCCACATTTAGTACTTCATCTTTCTGCCACAGTTTTGTCAGAATCAACTCCTTCTGCTGGTAGGATTGCATCTTTACTAATTAAAAGTCTTAGTTGCTTTCTTATAGCCAGGTTTGGAGCATACACATGATATGCCTTTTAATTAACAACTCCTGCTGTGGAATACCAGTCCAGCTGCTTAGTTGTGCTTTTAAAAAATTAATACAGTCTGTTCTTTCCAGTTTCTCTGCTACAGCAGAAAATCTCAGGCTTTTTCTATGTCTTCTGTTTTCTAATTCTGATTTCCTGCAGTGTCAGCAGTAGTTTGATGACACTGCTTACTTCATGCCAACATATGCTATTCATTTTATGGTAACAATTGTTCTAATTTAGATGACTATGGAATGCAGACAAATATTGACAAATTAATTTGATGCATGCTTTTACTAAATTATTAGGTGACAACTGCATTAGTCATAAAATCTAATTCAGAGTGTCTTGGTTATTACAGAAGAATGATTTTACTTGTTTGTATTGCTTGCCATTTGCTTCTGAGGGACACTGACTGTGCAGTCACCTTGTATGGATCCTACTAAAATTTGCTCATTTGCAAATTATTGGTGATGCTAGCAGTCAGTCTGTGCAACCATTACTCATATGCAGTGCTAATTCAAACATTTGTTGTCAGTCTTCATCTTGGTCTTCACACAAAATTCAATGTTTTTTGTAAGTAATGTCCCTACCTATATTTGGACTCGCATCTTATAATCATTGTAGGAATAATAGCATACGTTTCATGAAATGTTACACCATGGTAAGGAAAATCATACTATGTGAGGTTTTAAATGATTTACTCTAGACTTGATCTCATTCTTAGCTGTGTTGGAGTTCATTAATCACTTGAAACTTCAGCTGAAACAAAACTTCAGTGGCAAAGACAGTACCAGGATAGAAGTAAAAACTTCTCCATTCATCTCTATGAGCCAGTGAAAAGAAATGAAAATGTCCCCAGTCATATTAACGAGGCAGTGGAGACAGCAATTCTTTCCTCACGTCTGACAGATCCCAGTCTATCAATGCTTCACAATAAAGGGATTGTAATTTCAGTGTATGAAAAGTGGCATAGAAGACATTATTGCTGGGGGTATAGTTCAGTGGGAGGCATGTCATGTTTTGAACTTCCTGCAGGATTTTTGGCTCAGATGAGGAAACGCAGTGAGTGAAAACCTGAATTAGAGTTTAGTGTAATATTTTTATATTACTTCTCATGTAAACGGGGAAATACTCCTGTTGAGTCCCGTGCTAGGGATAATAGGCATGTTTTGTTACATGGGTATTGGCTGTACAGCTACATTTTTGGGAAAATTATTTGGAAATTATTATGTTTGTAGACGAAGACCAGTATCAGAAAATTGTGTGAACCATGCATGTACCTGATAGCTGTTAAGTATTATAGGTAAGTGCAACTTTTTATTTTTCTTAGATTGTACAGCTGTACATGTTGAGGAAGAAATATGTACAAGTTATACATTGTGTACTTCACCGTTTTTTTGACTAATCTATTTATTTAACATTTATTTACCAGGAAAGTCCAACTAGGACAGAGCCTATTTTCAATGGAGGCCCAGGGAGAAACACTCCAAAAGCATGTCTTTGTAACGTGGGAGGAAACTGGAGGAAACCCACAAGAATGCAGGAAGGAAATGCAGACTCCACACACAAGGCATCCCAGACAAGAATCGAACTGGAGAACCTCTTGCTGTGAAATGACAACACTAACCGGTACAAAACTGTGCCGTCTGATTTTATTCTAATTCTCTGTAGTATTGGTTTTATTTATTTGTTTATTCCACACATTTCCTATTTTAACTTTGATCTGGGTGGGTGTTTATTCTTAGATAGGATCTTCTACATTTTTGGCTTATTTTTATTTCAGCTCTATTTGTTTAAACTGAAATGCATTATGTTTTCTGATAGCTGGGAATTAGCTGAGTGTTTGTTTGTGTTTATGATTCTGTATGTGTCTGTAATTTGTGCATTTTCAGATTAGCACTGTCATGTTTGAAGTTAACATTCAGGAATATGTGAGTGTTTGCCAGTGGATTCCTGATGAGGATCTCTGCACACATGCTCTGTTTCTAGCAACATAATTTAAAATAGCTACTATAAATCAGTTCCTATTAACCTAGTTTGGTAGAGTTGTCACAGTGGTCCCGGAAAAGAACACTTCGGATCTCTAAGTTTCTCAGTCACTTGGTTTGCTTGATACAGACATGTGTATGTATGCATTCATGTGCTTGTAATGGGGCCTAGTAGCCCTTTAACTTCCCCCACTTAGGTTCATAGGTAGATACTAGGCTATCTGCCTTAGGGCATTTATAAGCCTAGCCAGAGTGTATTTGGCTTCCGCCTCCCTATTAGATTAGCCTACTGTGCCTCTGTAAAGTAGGTCACAGAAGGTACCCTTTTAAGATTAGTTTACTGTGCCTCTGTCTAGCAGGGACACAGAAGAGATCCCAGGGGTGAATTTGCAATTTCCCATCCATGTGTCCAGATTTCACTTGAAGAGGGTCAGCGAGGGGCTATGCCTAACATGAATTGGGATTCTATTCCAGAGTGAGGGGAGCCTCTGGGAAATGAATCTGTCCCTCCAGCATGTCCTATTTATTTTTGTGCTGAGGTTTAGGTCCCTGGAGCATATAGCTTTAAGGGACTTGGATTTTTTGAGGTGGAGCATGTCCATTAATTCTGGGTTTGACATGGCTTTGTACGTCAGGCATAGATCGCCTCTGAGTAGGCGGTAAGCAACTGAGTAGAGCTGGAGTTTCTTTAGTCGAGCTGCATAGGACATCTGTTTGTAGCCCATGATCCTCTTGGTGTGGTACTTTTGGGGTCTGTCCAGTTGCTGCAGGTGTCTGGTAAGGTACATCCCAAAAGGGGCATTGTATTCAATTATGGGCCTGATGAGTAACGAGTAGAGGGGCACAATGACCTCTCTTGATCTAGATGCGAACCCTTTTGTGATAAGGTGGGTTATATAGAAGGTCTTTCTAACCACTTTGGCAACGTGATTATCAAAGGAGAGATTACTATCTATGTTGGTCCCCAAATCTCTAATTACTTCTTCCGTACTTAATGGATTGCCACCTATGTGGTAATTTGTGGGCACCTTGTTTTTCCCAAAGGGGATGACTATGCACTTTTTAGCATTTAGCTTGAGGCCGTGGCTCTGGCACCAAGCATCCGTCTCTGTGAGACCCTTTTGGAGGATGCTTGTGTCAGCTGGAGATTCGATTATGGCCCCCAGTTTGCAATCATCTGCAAACTTTGTCAGCCATAATCCCCCCGTGTTAGCCTGAACCTCAGAGAAGTATATACCGAACAAGAGAGGTCCCAGAACTGAGCCCTGTGGGACGCCACTTGTAACTGGTTTGGATTCGGACATGGCACCTGCGATTCTGACCAGGTGGGTTCTATCTCTGAGCCAGTTTGCAAACCATCTTGTGATATAGGGGTTGATATTTAAGCTGGTAAGCTTATTTATGATGCCCGAGTGGGGTATTGTGTCGAAGGGTTTTGCGAGGTCCAGGTAGGCTGTGTGGACTACCTTGCCCTCATCTATGGCTTTGGTAACTGTTTCAAAGAAATCAACTAGGTTTAAGAGGCAAGATCTGCCCTTAACAAAGCCGAATTGGGTAGGGTCCAGTGTCTGGAGGCTCCCAATGTCTTTGTTTATGAGTTCCATGATAATACGCTCCATAGCTTTACAGACCAGACTAGTCAGGCTTATGGAGCGATAGTTTCCGGGGTCCGTTGTGGCACCACCTTTGTGGAGTGGGACCACTGTAGCTGTACGCCATTCTTTGGGTACATATCCTGTAGTAAGGCTAAGTTTGAACAGTGACTTAATGTGAGGGTTCAGTTCTTCTTGGAGCTCGTGTAAGACACAGCCTGGGACACCGTCCGGTCCCATAGATGCTGTGTTTTTTGCTTTGGAGAGGGCAGCTTTCATCTGTGCATCTGTGATGTCAGGGAGGTTACATTCAGTTGGGATAGGCATTTGCTCCTTTGGGGGGGAAGGGGGGGAGTTTGCGCCAAATCTGTCTGCCAGGATGTTGGCTATGTCTGTAGGTTCGGTATATTTTGTACCGTTATGCAACAATTCAGAGCATATCTGGGAGTTTCCGCCCATGTTCCTGACATAACTAAAGAAGGCCTTGTGATTATCTTTAGTGTCTACGGCAATTTTTCTTTCGAAACTGGCCTTTGATGATTTTATGAGGGATCGAAGTTTCTTGCTAATACTGATCAGAGATGCCTTCCCTTTTTGGGATTTTGCTCTGTCATGTAGCAGCTTCCTCCTTCTGTTGTATAACTTATTTATGGCCGGGGTCCACCAGACTGGTCTCCTGTTTTTGGAGGAGTGAGTCTTGGTTTTATTTGGGATAGCATGATCCATGCATTCCTGCAGGTGCTCATAGAATGCATTTGTAAAGGATTCTGTGGATTGGGCTGTATTATCCTCTGGCCCAGGGGCTTTGAAGGATTCCACCTCAGTCTTGAGAAGTGCAAAGCTGGCTTTTGAGAAATTCTTTACAGTGATTTCCTTGGCTGGGGGTGGGGACGGGATATGGATGTCCAGGGAAATTTGTTTATGGTCTGATCTTACCAATGAGGGGTTTACCTCTGGTGTGGAACATAGAGTCCCCATGTTGGTGATGACCAGGTCCAATATGTTATTCCCTCTTGTGGGAGTGGTGACCAGTTGTTCCATTGCGTTAGAGTTTATAAATTCAAGGAACCATTGGATGAGGGTGTTTGGGCTTGAGTAGTTTTCCCAGTCAATGTTTGGGTAATTGAAGTCACCCAATAACATAGTGTTTGGAGAGACCTTCATATTCTCCAGTGTTCTCAGGAATGCCAAGTGGGGTTCCTGTACTAGGGAGGGTGTTCTGTAGCAGGCTACAAACTGAAAGGCAGTTTTGCTCGCTGTTAGTTGCACATGGATGGTTTCTGATGCTTCGTGCAGTGCCACTAACCTGGAGGTGTAGATATCTTTGATGAATATAGATAACTCCCCCTCCTTTTGTGCTTCGGTCAGAGTTTTGGGGCCAAAACGCATGGTATGAGTTATAACCTGGTAGTGCTGGGGTGCTCCCAGGAGCCTTGAACCAGGTTTCTGTTACTGCACAGACATCGATTTTCTCCATACTGAGGAGAGCCTCGAGTGCGTGCATCTTGAGGTTTAGACTTCTGGCATTGAGTAGCATTACCTTTAGTTTTTTTATCCTTGGGTTGTCTATGGAGGTGGGTTTGTCCTTTGAGCCTTGCCTAAAAAAGGCACTATGGGGGTGGCAAGAGCCTTGGCCAGTATACGAAAGCCTAAGGGTGACAGGTGCAAGCCGTCCCTAGCGAAGCAACATGGCTTGTTGAGCATGTCATCCCAGGCTGACAGACACTGGATCCCCTTTGAATGACACCAATACTTTAGCCATTTGTTGAAACTGATCATTTTGTCTTTATACTGTAGCATCATTCTTGGTGAGGGCAAGATGCTACTCAAGGTCAGGGTCATACCAGCCTGGGCTACATGGTCAAGAGATCTCCTCTGTCTCTTTTCATGTAGTCCAGGGAGGTACGTCTCAGGTCATTCACACCAGCATGGACAATGACGGAGTCATACTTGTACTTGCTTTGGAGTGACCTTTTATTTATTTTTATTTATTTATTTATTTATTTAACATTTGTTGACCGGGAATGTCCGACTAGGTTCCACAGAGCCTGTTTTCAGCGGAGGCCCGGGGAGAAATGCTCCAGAGCTCCAGACCTGAGTGCTTGCGTTATGTGGTGGATACTGGCACCCGACAGGCAGCTTACAGTGACCTTCTCCTTGTTCAGTCTGGTGAGTGGGACGTCAGTGTGCCGGACAATAGAGTCCCCTATAACAAGTGTATTTGGTGTGTTGTTTGGCCTTAAGGGCTGTGACTGTGAGGCACACTGATTTTGTGAGATATGTGATTCGTGGGTATTGTTGAGGGGTGGCTGTTGCTTGGATATCTGCTTAGGAGGTCTTTGCTGTTTAGGCAGATTTTTATTTAGAGCCTCCGAGTATGTTTTTGTGTGTTTATGTGTTGGGTATGCAGATGCAATAGGTCTGTGTGAGACTGGATTTTTGTTGTGGGTGGTTACCTTTTCCTCCTGACTGACTGTGCCAGTCTTGGGTTGAGAGAGCTCTGCCTCCAGTTTGGCTGTGTAACTGCATCTCTCACATGTATTAGAGTTTGTTGGAAGGAGGAGAGGGTTGTCTGTGTACATAAGGCAATTGTAACATTGCCTCAAAATTCCCAGATTCACCAGCTGGACTGGAGAGTAACCTTGAAACTGACCCTTGGACATACCAGATTAGTATAGGGAACTGTTTTTTTACTGATCAGATTAGGGAAGGGAACTGATTTTTCACTTGATCAGGAAGGACCAATCGGGAGCCTAATACTTATGAGAAGTCAAGGAGGGTGTAGTGCTTTAGTTAGTTAGTGTTTCCTTATAAGAGCTGAGCAAGTACAGGGCTTTAGAAAGAGAATAGAGTGATTACTTTGAGAGTTTGAACAGTTCTAAGAGAAAAAGTGAAGAGCAGACTTTGTGGAGCCTGGAATAGTTTAAACCTGTTTAGGCGGCGCTGCCCGACGCTGCTCAGTGTGCAAAACCACGCAAAAAGAGAGTTGCAG
The DNA here is from genome assembly GCF_019279795.1 of Protopterus annectens. NCBI lineage: Eukaryota > Metazoa > Chordata > Ceratodontiformes > Protopteridae > Protopterus > Protopterus annectens. Next base: position 17,978,740 of record NC_056725.1, on the reverse strand, counting down.
GGTTTTAAGAGAGAGAGATCAAGGAGTTTAGAATTGACCCAAAATGGCCAATAAAACTACAGCTTCTAGGTAGTAACCACTCCCCCAGGGACAGGCAGGCCTCTCAGTGTTAACCACTCCCACTGGTGAACACAGAGACTTCCCTTTAGCCCAAGCAAGCACTGGCCTTCTAGAAACTTCCAAACAGTTCAGAACAGCAAATCTGTAACTGAACTTTCTTAATTTTCAGAAAGTGGGGGAAAAAGCAAGATTTTTTTGTTTTTTTTTTCTTTTTGTTGTAGTTTAAAGGTAACAGGCATACACAAGCAGCAAAATAATCACAACAGTGCAATAAATGACCCCACACTTGAGTGCTAGGCCAAAATCAGGTAAAATGCAGTTTTTAGAGAAAAAAACAATTTTAAATTAAGTGCAACACAGGAAATGCAGTAAACAGGCTCTAGATGTGTTCCAAGTACTGTTACTGTTACAGATATAAACTTTAGCAAGCCGGAAAATACCAAAAAGTAGGCGGCAAAGCAGTAAAACTTAACAAAAAATCAGAAGAAAATACTTAAAATCACAAAAGTGGCTCCTTTTCTTCTCTCAGCGTTTTCTTCCCTTGGTAGGTGCTTCAGCAACAACTAGCAAGCCTGAAAAGACGCCAAAACCACGAGACAGCCAGGTTTTAAGAGAGACAGATCAAGGAGTTTAGAATTGACCCAAAATGGCTAATAAAACTACAGCTTCTAGGTAGTAACCACTCCTCCAGGGACAGGCAGGCTGTTCAGTGTTAACCACTCCCACTGGTGAACACAGAGACTTCCCTTTAGCCCAAGCAAGCACTGGCCTTCTAGAAACTTCCAAACAGTTCAGAACAGCAAATCTGTAACTGAACTTTCTTAATTTTCAGAAAGTGGGAATAAAGCAAGATTTTTTTTGTTTTTTTTTCTTTTTGTTGTAATTTAAAGGTGACAGAGATACACAAGCAGCAAAATAATCACAACAGTGCAATAAATGACCCCACACTTGAGTGCTAGGCCAAAATCAGGTAAAATGCAGTTTTTAGAGAAAAAAAACTATTTTAAATTAAGTGCAACACAGAGTTCATAGTAAAGCTCTGTAGTTTAACATGCTAGTGTTTCATTTATTTGTATTGAACTGTTCCCTTGATGATGTTGGCAGTAAGAGAGTTGTTGGATTGTCAGTCTTTTAAGGTATGCCTGAGGTGGGCAGTGCAGAGATGGAGTTTGATACTGTTCAGCTGATTTAGAGCTTTAATGTATAGCCTATATTTAATATATTAATTTGTTTATATTTATATGAGTAAACAACCTCCCCAAGAACTGAACATATTGCGCTTTTCACACAGTGACCTAAACCAGTATGAATAACAGCACGGTTCCATAGTCCTATGCCATGTTAAGAACTGTAGCTGATAACCTGTATGATTAAATGGTTCACTGAAATACATAACCTTATGTGTCACAAGTACATGGAGGTCTAAGATCTATCCATCTTTTAGGATGCTTAGGGTTACAGTTGTTACAATCCTTATTTCAAATCCATATGTTATTGAATACTGCCACATTGTTGTACTTTTGGAGGGCTTGTGCACATCTCTGTGTGACTTATTCATTTATACTGATCAGCTGCTAACTGAAAAGTTGGTGGTTCAAGCCCACCCAGGTACAAAGTTTCTTGTGTGATTTTGTTATTTAATGTAGAGGCTTTAGGCTGTAACTTGTTACTGAGAAGCTTTTCATAGTCACTCAACCAGCCCCTACTTTAAGGTGCTCCAGAATCTTGGACAGGCTCCTCAACAGTCTCCTTGACCACAGGCCTAGTAGCTGCTCATGAACATGAAAACGAGTTAAACAGCAGCTGTTTTGAACTCCTTCCAGATGTGTATATAATATGTTTGGAACACAAAATACAGAAAACTGACATTTTTAATTCTTCCAGGGACTTAACGATACGTAGCTCAACTAATATGCTACTACTCAGCAGAGCAGCGTTTTGTCATTTTCAAGAAAAAAGATGGGGTAAGGTATTGTTGAATGTAAGAGACTTAGTTTGTCTGCATAAACTCACTCACAAGAACATTAGAAGATAGACCTTACACTACGTTTGGTACCATTTTGACCTACATCACTACAGGGAGGGGCTGATCTTCTTGATAAATGTGATATACCTACTGCTTAAAAGGGGTAATACAAAGGCAGAAGGTTCCTTGTAGTGGATTCATAGAGAGGTACTAATCATGCACTCAGAGTGTGTGAAGGAGCCCAGCTAAAATTCACAATAATTGACCCAATGTGCTGTCAGGTTAATTGACTTGCTCAGGGTCACACAGAAGGCAAATGAAGACTGAAAAAGAATCAAAGCCACTAGCACAGAAAGCAGCTCGACAACAGTTCACAGCCTTAATCCACTGCATTAGCTACCAGATTAAATCATTCAGACCCTACTGCTTTAACGAGGAAGCCGATTACTGGAAGCACCAAAAAAAAAGCAAAATGTTTGCAGTAAAAACCATATTGTTCAATGGGAGAAAAGTTATTACGGTTAACAGGACTACTTCCATAATTCCTTCTACCGGCATTTCAAATGCTATTTTTACTTCTGCAGATTTAAGCTATTTAGAACATATTTCCCTCTGCTGTGAACCCTGTGAGGCATGAGTGAAGAAGGAAATAAAGGAGGTAAAGGAATGAATTTGTCATACCTTTATTAACGGAAGAATAAATGTACTTCTTGAAAACTCTAAAATAAAAATGAGATAGCAGCCAAACCACTGAGAAATAGACATTTTAAATTTGAGCAACCTTTAGCTGTATGAATGCTGTAAAGTGCAGTAAATCTATGGTCTCAAAAGCTGCGCTATCCATACCTTAAGTGGTTGTGATACTTATGAAATGGTAGCTGGGAATGTAATTTCTAGTTGTAGAATGTCTAATGTCAGAGTTGTAACCGGCAACTTATCTGTGATTCCAGCCAATAAGAAGGACATAACAAGCACTATGTTACAATGGAAGTAGACCGCTGGCAGTCAGTAAGGAAGACATAATGAGAACTATATGACAACAGAGGTAGTGACGTCACATATTGTGTTCTCACTCATACTAGCAAGGTTAAAAGGGAAAAAAAAAGCAAAACAAACACCATCAGAGCTAATAGATTAAAAGACCTACATTTTGCTTGCAACATAGACAGGCCCATGTTGAAGAGACAGAAACATTTCTCAGGGAATTCCCATTCTCTGGAACAGGCTCTCCATTCATGTGAAGCAGAGTTCTTCCCTATCCCTATTTAAGTGCAACTTGGACGAATGGATGCGTAATCGAAAATTCACCCCAGTGTGATCCCTATGTCTCTGATGGACAAAAGCAGTCACTAAATCAAACAAATGTAAATCAGATTTGTGGGTCACATTTAGGTTGCACGGCTAGGCTTTTAAGGATCATTTTAGTCGTTATCCTAGTATATACCTATGAACAAACCTGTTTCAGTTATACAAGAAAGTTTAGAGTCTGGGGTAAAAATCATATCAATTAATTACTCATTGCTCCTTCTTTAGATAAACACACAGATTATCGATGGACATTTCCGTTTGCATACAGTATCAATGGCATAATATTCTATGTGAAAGTTGAATAATGTTTCTTGGAATACCCAGAAGTGATGCAGTTATTTTTTTATTATAAAAGAAATGTAAAACATTGGAAATGTGTTTAAGGTGGTGCGCACACAAACATTTGATAATGTAACTACATTCAAAGGTAATGGTGCATGTATTCGTGACGTTTCTTTAGGTGTTACCATTTTATTAATGAGAGCTTTGTACTGGTTTTAAATCATTTTGGTGCAAGTTAATAAAGTTAGGTTTGCTTGTTATAGTGCATAAGTGGTGCATTCTGCAACTTGCACTACCTGAAGTGCTTGTCTGGATCTGCTAAAAAAAAAAGAAACCTAAATCTGAGAATTAGGTAACATTTTTTGTGTTGTTACATCTAAAAATAAAAGTAATGCTTTATATTTAGACATTCTTTTTTGTCCTGAGTAATGTATTGTAAGGATCCCAGAGTGAAAACTTCACAATAGTTGTGGGATTGTGTTGGCAAATTAAGTTAGATGCCATTAAGTCTCCTTTTCTCAGTTTGCTCCTCCACCCCTCCACAGTTCCTATCTCTTGGGGGCGAATCTCCTCATTTGCTCTTCCACCTCCACAGTTCCTATGTCTTGGGGGGAGGTCTCCTCAGTTGCTCCTCCACCCCCACAGTTCCTATCTCTTGGGAGAAGTGTGCCTCCATCCTATCTCTCTGGGGGAGCATGCCTCCATCCTCCCTTTGGGGAAACGTGCCTCCACATGTTCCTTTTCCTTTTATTCTCAGTGCAAATACAGTATGGTAGCACAAGACTGGTTAGCCCAGAACTCCATAGGATGACCACCGAATGCTGCTTTTAGGTGTCACCCATGTGGACAGACAGAGCTGCCTGTATCCTCAGGCAGTGGTCATTCCCATCTTCCCGGAGCTGCTGGTCAGTCGTGGGTTGTGGTCTCATTTTTTTTTTATATCACAAAAACCTGGCATTTTAAGAGGGGTGTGTACATTTTTTATATCCACTGTAAATGAGGCCCATAAATTGTAGAGAAGATGCATCCCAGTTTGATGTTTTCTTTTGGTTTTGTAACACTGGCCAGGAGGGAAGGTTGTTTTAAATTTTCTGTCTTCTGTTTTGCAGGCTCGTCTTGAATACCTGAGGGATCAATTCCAAATACGTGAAAATGATTTTCTGACATTTGATGCAATGCGTCATGCAGCTCAGTGTGTTGGAAGGGCCATCCGTGGCAAAACGGACTATGGTTTGATGATTTTTGCTGACAAGGTGAGAGAAGTATTGTTTACATTTCAAAGCCAGTGAGCATGTGAAGTGTTTTGCTTTTAGACAAAGCTGTGGGACAACCGAGCTGGGTGTCAAATATTGTCCACTTCCCTCTGAGCCATAACATTATCTGTTTTCCTGTTGTATTCACACAAAAGAAGTAATGTGAACATCATAGTTAACACACTCTTCAAACAGGGTGACTAAGCTCAAAAATAGGCATGTTGCAGTTAAGTAAATACATTTCTCAACTGTAAATCAAGAAACTTATAGTTTATGACAATGTTTCTCTTTTGCATTTTAATGAAGGTACATGATATGGATCTGCTTGGATCTGAAAAGCACATAGCATCTTAAAGCTGCTGCGCCTTTTGCATGAGTTAACCATCTAAATTAATTTACCCACGCATGTAGATGCAGCAAATCAATCCAAGCCAGACTTGCCCAACTTTAAATTACTAGTCTCCCACCAGGACACAAGTGCTCTTCAGCAATTGAATTCTGCTTGCTGGTAAGCCATTAGACCTCAGGAATGTGTTTAAAGTGTTCAGATTTGTAAAGTAACACTTATTTTTGCTGCCCATTACTATTGTCTTGGTGGGCTCTGCCTCGCTCCATTTGCCCTCGCTAATGCTCAGGCTCTCTCTGCTCTCCTGCCCCCACTACCTCTACATCTGTAGTAGTCACAACCACACCCACAGCTCAACCTGACATCACCTCCACTAATCACAGCTCCTCAAGTCAGATCACATTACACCACACCCACTTGCTCCACCACAAAATACTCCCAACCACTCTCATTCCCGCTAGGCATTATTACATCACCCCACACTACTTACCCATCCACATATAGTGCAACCCTATAATTCCTATCCATACCTCCACCTAGAACCAACTTAAACTTTATAACCCTGACTATCACACAACTAAGTCTAGTTTGTCTTCTCATAATTCTTCATAACACAATTGTTCAAGAACTACATAACAGACCAATTCAGAACTAAACACATATGCTCTCATTCCTACTCCTAAAAAACATAATACTTTCTCACACTCATCACCAAACTCCAACATCTGTATCACCATTTTAACACCAGGCTCATCGTAAGTGGGGACATCCACCCAACCCAGGCCCAAATCCATCCTGTCCAACACAAACTGCTCCAACACAATTGTCAGAACATAATACCCCACTATCTTCATCCTTGGGCAAATCAACAGCAGCAGCAAAACCAACCATCTTTTAATGCTAAATATTAATATTAGAAGTATCAAAAATAAATTACCCGAACTCCAGGCCACAATAGCACACTACTCTCCAGACATAGTTGCTTTAACAGAAACCTGGCTAAATAAAAACATAGCTAACTCAGAAGTTCTCCCTACCAGCTACAATATCGTTAGACAAGACAGACTACTTCGTAAAGGGGGTGGAAATGCCTTACTGTACAAGTCCAACTTAACTTTACATCAAATACCAAACTCCTACCCCTCCCCCAATAATTGGGACATACTTATCTCACAACTTCAACTTCACCCTAAAAAGGTCATCACCACAGTTGTGATCTATATTCCACCTGGTAATACACCTGCTAGCCTTGAAGACTTCTTATCCTGGTGTTCTTCCACATACTCACAAGAAACCCTTATTCTGGGGGATTTCAACCTAGGTTGGTTCACCTGTATATCAGAACCATCAAGTAATATAATAAATCTTCGTAGCTACCAGCAGCTAGTCCAAATTCCATCTAGATGTGATAAAAAAATCTAAAAAGGAATCCATCCTTGACTGGGTCGTAACTAACAACCCCACATTGTACCCCCACACAGACAGTTTCCCAGACACCTTATGTGACCACAACATAATATAACTTATACGTAGTAGAACAAGCATATGCAAAACCACTAAGTGTAAATCCACTAGAGAAACAAAAAATTTCTCTCCTGAGGTCCTCAATACTTTACTTTGTAACTGTGACTGGACCCCCCTAAAAACCCTCCCACTTGACCAGGCTGTAGCATATTTCAACAAAACATTTCTACAATACCTAGACACAGCCGCTGCACTGCACAAAATCAAGGTTAGAACCTCTACAAACCCCTGACTCAGTAAAGAGACCAAACAAATTCTCAAGTTCAGAGACACTGCCTGGCTTTACTATAAAAAAAACAAAGACATACAAAGCCTTACTAAGTACCGTGCAAACAAATGCATTAGGCTAGACAAAAATCCTACTCCACAACATTGCAAACTAAATACCAATACAACCCCCAAATATTTTGGAAAAATGTAGACCAGCTATTAAAACCCACCCAAAAGGCTACCCCCAAACCAACCACCCCCGACACTAAAGTTCCCATCGAAACACAATTCATCTCCAACTTTGTGAACTCAAGTCTATCCTTAGTATCACAGGACAGTTCCAACCTCACCATCACCCCCAACAGAAATTACACTAATACAAGCTTTGCCCTCAAAATAGTTTCCACCGCTTCAATCAAAAGCATGCTCTCCAAACTAAAAACTTCAACAGCAGCCGACCTGCTCCCCAGCTATTTCTTGAAACTCACAGCAGATGCTATTGCTATCCCAATCTCCACTCTCATAAACAGATCAACTGTTGAAAACTATGTGCCCAAACTCTGGAAAATATTCTATGTTACATCCATACATAAAGGCGGGACTTCCACAGAATTTAATAACTACACACCCATTGCTGTACTCTTCCCCCCTGGCCAAAATCGTAGAAAAATGCATCCATACCCAGGTGCTAAAATATCTCCTAGACAGCAACATCCTGTCACCTACTCAACATGGTTTCAGGCCTGCCCATAGTAGAACTACAGCCCCCCTCTGCTTCACAGACACAGTAAACCGTCTTAGAAACAAAGGCCTGCGGGTGTCAACTCTTTTCTTGAATATGTCCAAAGCATTTGACACAGTCTCGCACCAAATCCTGCTAAACAAATTAAACCAAAATCACCTATCAAATTCCACTCTTACCTGGTTCCAAAGTTACTTAACTGACAGGTACCAAGCTGTGAAATGGGAAAATTCTCTCTCCCCTCATCTGCCCATAACTATAGGAGTCCCACAGGGTTCTGTCTTAGGACCACTACTATTCACAACCTTCACAAATGACCTCCATACCTCCACACAGCATGCATCTATCATTCAGTATGCAGATGACACTACCTTAATCTGTGCTGCACAAAACATTCCCACCCTCCTGCAAACAACTCAACTAGCATTCTCTGACATTGAAAACTACCTAATCAAAGCCCAACTTATCCTCAATCCAAAGAAAACTCAGCTTATGATTATAACCAGTTCTAACAAAAACACTGATAACAGTCAATTCACTATCTACTCCACAAATCCTACTCCAATCGCTCCAGTGGCACAGGCTAAGCTATTGGGAATAACCATAGACTACCACCTAAAATTTGATAGTCATCTCACCTTAACTATTAAAAAAGTACATGCCAAACTGGGATCACTGTACGTATCAAACCATTTCTTACCAGCAACACAAGATCAGCCATTGCTCGCTCCCAACTTCTATCTACCCTATCTCATGCATCTCCCATTCTGACTAATCTCAACAAAACTGAACTAAGCAAAATGGAAGCCTGCTATAACAGAATTGCCTGCTTTGCTGCAAATTGCTCATATAGAACTCATCACTATACTGCTTTGAGACAGCTCCACTGGCTTGAACTGCCAACCTCCTAACTTGCAATCAGCTCTGCCTCTGTCATTCTATTAACTCCCCAATAAGTGTCCTTCCCTCAAAAACCTAGTACAACATCACTCAGCCAAAAGGCCTCTTATGTCATCAAGCAAACTTCTACTAGAAGTCACAAACAGCTACAATAGCTTTGGAGACGCACTATATAGTAGTTCAGTGGCTAAAAAATGGAACTCTCTCCCCACTAGCATACAAAACACATCATCCAAAGCCTCCTTTAAAAACCTCATTAGGCAACATCTCAAGCAAAGTTGGCAGTGCCATGACTACTCCCCGAACTAATGAACGCGAATAAGGTACACATACTAAACCTAGAGTTCTTGATAACAGTTTTCACTCTTACAAACACTTGCTAATGTACAGTGTATGCACTGTAACCTGTGTACTATGTATGTATTCCACCTATGTTCCAAATTTCAGCTGTACACCACAAATCTATTAATTACATTTATTTTTAAATTAATATTTTCTTGTTTATTCTCTCCAGTGTAACTGTTGATGTGCTACATACCACTGTAAAAACATGTCTATTGTAATTTGTGTGTATACTGATCATGTCTAAATACCTAAACATATCTGTAATTTTTCTATGTGAAGCTTTTCTCCCCCAGCCTCTGCTGAAAAAGGGCCTTTTCAGCTCAGACACCTCTGGTTAATAAATGTAAAATAAAAAATATATGTATGTATGTTTATACACACACACACATATGTATATATATATATATATGTATATATATATATATATATATATATATATATATATATATATGTGTGTGTGTGTGTGTGTGCGTGTGCATATATATATATATATATATATATATATATATATATATGTGTGTGTGTGTGTGTGTGTGTGTGTGTGCATATATATATATATATATATATATATATGTGTGTTTGTACATATATATATATATATATATATATATATATACAATCATATGACACATCAACAAATGGGCTGCACGAGTTCTTACCTTCTCTGTATGTTAGTGCATTAGTGCAGGAATAGTTCGCCCAGTCTGTGGTGGGGTAGTTGAAGTCTCCAAGGATCAGGGTGTTAAGGGAGTACCTTGATGGAGTCAAGTAGGTCCAGGTAGGAGGACTAGGTGTCCTGAGTCATAGAGGGGAGTCTGTAGCTGACTATAACCTGGATGGGTGTTCCAGTGCATCTTGCTGGCAAACCAGTCTGGAGGTGTGCCTATCCTTAGTGAAGATAGAGACTCCACCACCCTTAGTCTTCCTGATCTCATTTTGGGGTTGGAATGTGTGGAATGAAGTATAGCCTGGTAAGGCATGGGTGCTGTCCACAGCCCAGAACCTAGAAGTTCTTTGTGTTTCACTGTTGCAGTCATTACACTTGGGTTATCCTGCTGGCAGGCAACCCGCAGTCGGCCTGAATTCCAAAGTCTAGGTCCGGCGTCGGTTGCTGTCGCCTCTTCCCTGACATCAGTGCACCAGGGGTATAAAAGATGCAGCAGATGCCATTTTCTTCAGTCTTTCTTGACGCGCGGTGCCCGAAGCATAAGCAGTTCGCAAGTGCCGGTCGGCCGACTCCTGAGATTGTCGTGTTCGAATTTCAGATCCGAAGTCTTCATTTAAAGGTAAGTACCCCATTGGGGAAACTTTTTTCTTGCTCCAGACCGATGTCAGAAAAAGTTAATAATTGTATTTCTTGTGGGAAGCAAATACCTCATAAGGACTTTCATTCTTACTGTATTCCTTGCCTAGGCCCTGACCACAACGTTGCTAGTTGTTGGTTTTGTGCTAGATTTAACCAACTACACGTCGGAACGGTTTTGCATTTCACTATTTTGGCAGAAGATTTAATTATAGAATGTCGTCGGATAGCCTTCCGACTACCGGAATTCACAAGAAACACAAAGAAAAAGACAGGCATCCGAGGTCCAAAACCGACGACGAGGCTTCTTCTAAGCCAGTCGCCGGTTCTCAGTGAGGTGCCTTCACAGCCCCTGATGCCCGCTACTTTAGACCCGCAGGCCACTACCGACTCCCACGTGGAGTCAACTAGGCCACTGGAAGCTCAAGGTATTGGGCCTTCGGAGACTATTCCCTCAGATGGGTCTGGAGCCGCTGAGCAGGCATTGGCTTCTGAGGGTGTTTTCAGACCTACTCAATTGTACATTAAAATGACTTCAGCTTCAAAGGCAAAGACTAAAGCACCTTTAAAGACAATGAAACAAGTACAACAGCCTCATGGACAGGCCTCCATATCCAAAAAACAGATGCTCAAAATGGCCGAAGACCTAATTACTGTGATCAGGGGTTCCCATCCCCCTCCAGATAAAAGACCTAGGCAAGAGACAGAATATGAATCTTCAGATCAGTTTTCCATTTCATTTGATTCCTCTTCTGATCAGAAATACTCTCTTCCTCCCTATGAGGATTCTGATGCTGAAGAATCTATCCCTTCAGCCTCTCCTCCTGAGGATTACTCTTTTAGGGAAACTTTGCATACCATGAGGGAGCATTTCCACTGGGAGAGCCAAGATTTTTCAGAATTTAAGAAAAGGCTCAGAGACTTCCTTTTACTACCACAACACAGGCCCCTAGCTATTCCACCTGTGTTAGACATTGTAGATGATGTATTTTCAGAGTCCAGTCTGTCCCCTGACTCTCTACCTCCAGCTCCTGTTAAGCCGGACAGGTACTATAGGGTTCCTGACTCTCATAAATTAATTTTCAAAAACCCTGCTGCTGACCCAGAAACTATCTCTCAGGGTCCCAAAGGGGTCAAAGCCTCCACTGCAAAAAAATCTACCCCCCCTAGGGCATTGGACAGATGGGGAAAAAAGATTTACACTTCTGCTACCTTGGCTGTAAGGGCTTGAAATTGTCAGTTTCATATGCTCAAATATCAGCAATATATTATGTCACTGCTTAAACAGAAAATGTTGATAAATTCTAAATGTGCAGAAAACAAACAAATGCAGGATGTATTGCATGCGGCTGAACAAGTTGGAAAACATACTTTGCAATGTGGTTTTGATTCTTTGGAGGCCTCCTGCAGGGCCGCTGTTACGGGTTCTGTCATCAGGAGGCATGCTTGGTTAAAGGAACAAAATCTGTCTGATTATGTCAAAGCAAAATTATAAGATGTTCCTTTACAGTATGATACCTTGTTTGGTGTTAAAGCAGAAGAGGTGTTAAAGAAAATGGAGGACAAATCTAAATAAATGCAAATGGTTAAAGATTTCTTACAGGTACAGCCTCCAAGATTTAGCAGACACTGGCTAACAAAGAATTGGTCCTTTCCAGTGTCAGACAGACCACAAAGGGGCAGATACAGATGCCCAAGAGGCAGACCCAGCCCCAAGGTTCATACAGGTCTAAACAATGGGGTGCTTCTACCTCCAAAAGTGGAGAAGACAAATCACAGCCATACAGGAAACAGTCCCAATGACTTCCCCCTGTCTGCACCAAGCACTTATCTTCTGGCAGCACCTTTAGGGGGAAACTAGCACTTCTTTCTCAAAATTGGCACATTATAACACAGGACAAATGGGTCCTAGACATAGTGTCGCAAGGCTACAAATTTCACTTCCATACCCTACCAAGGACAAACAGTTGGCCAGACCTGCCAAAACATCAATGGACAGAGGCACAAAAGCAAGTCTCATCCCTCATGGACATGATGGCCATTCAACAAGTACCAGAGCAAGAGCAGGGACGAGGATTTTATTCAAGACTGTTCTTGGTACCAAGAAAGGACAACACCTGGAGACCAATACTGGACCTATCTATTCTAAACTTTTCTTCCCGGGCCTCCGCTGAAAATGGACATGTATCCAGACGGATTATCCCGGTCAACAAATGTAAAATAAAATAAATAAATACATAATAAACACATATCTGGATATACCAAAATTCAAAATGTTGACTCTACAGCAACTTCTGCCCATGCTGGGCAAGAAGGCTTGGCTTGTGACTTTAGACCTAAAAGAGGCATACCTGCATGGGCATATCTGCATGTCCCAATCAGACATACATGCAGAAGATACCTCGGATTCAAAGCTGGCTCAATGCATTACCAATTCTCTGCACTGCCCTTTATCTACTGCGCCCAAGGTGTTCACAAAGTGCCTGGCACCAGTAATTGCAATCTGCAGACAAAGAGGAATACAAATATATCCTTACTTGGACAACTGCCTCATTCAAGCAGAGAACAAGGACATTCTACTACAGCATCTGGCGTTTGTAAAGCGATTTCTAACAGGCCTAGGGTACACAGTCAATGAAAAGAAATCAAAACTAGTACCCTCTCAAGAGATAATATTCCTGGGTGCAAGCTTAAATACAACTTCCCAGATGGCTTATCTCACGCCAGACAAACAAAAGCAACTGACTACCTATTTCAACCTGTTGGCAACTAAGGCCCAGTTATCTGCAAGAAAAATTCTGCAGGCTTTGGGCTTCATGGCATCCTGCATTCTACTAATTCCATATGCGAGACTGCATATGAGGAAACTTCAATGGTACCTAAAAAGTGTTTGGACTCAACATTGCCACAGCCTGGAAACAATAATTACCCTAATTCCCTGCCTGCAACAGGAGTTTCGATGGTGGGCGAAGGCTTGTCACCAGAACAAGGGACAGCCATTCACTTTACACACAGCCAGGCAGACATTAACAACGGATGCATCAAATTATGCCTGGGAGGCCCACATGGCAGGAAGATGTATTCAAGGCACATGGTCCGCAATCCAAATGCATCTACATATCAGTCAAAAAGAGATGCTAGCTGTTCAGAATGCCCTGACAGCCTTCAAGGACCTACTTCATCCGGGGCAACTACTGATAGACAAGACAACACCACGGTCATGTGGTATATAAACAAGCAGGGAGGCACTCATTCTTACCCCATTTGCAGACTAGCAATGACTTTGTGGGACACAGCATTGACTTACCAAGTACATCTGCAGGCACAATTCCTGCCAGGAAAGATAAATACTCTGGCAGACGAACTAAGCAGAAACCTCGTGGATCCCTACGAGTGGAAATTGCATCCACAAGTCTTCAGCATGATAACAAGGAAATGGGGATGCCCAGATATAGATCTATTTGCCTCTCCTCACAACTACCAACTAAAAAGATTCTGCACAAGGACTTATCACAGGCAAGCATGGAAAGTAGACGCCCTATCTTTCAGCTGGAAAAGCTTACCAGTATAAGCCTTTCCTCCACTGTCTCTCCTCCCCAAGGTACTCCTAAAGGTCAGACAAGAGAAGCCAAAGATGATCCTGATTGCCCCATACTGGCCCCGCCAGTACTGGTATCCAATCCTAAGGAACTTATCTCAATGCGCAGCTTGGACCTTGCCTCAAATGACCTCATCTACTGTCCCAACAAAACAATCAGATCCTGCACAGCCAACTAAAGACCTTAAATCTGGCAGCATGGCAGATAATGTAATCATACAAAACGCGCCTCTCACTAAAGCTGTGATGAATGTCATTTTGGAGGCCAGAAGGCCTAGTACCAGAAAATCTTGCGCTGAAAAGAGGAAGATTCTTCTCCCGCAAAACACAAATGCATGTGAGAGATGCAACTATATAGCCAAACTGGAGGCTGATCTCTCTCAACTCAGGACTGGCAAGAGAGAGAGAGAAAGGAACCACTTATCAACCACAAACCAGTTTCATAATAGACTATCACAACTAAAAACAACAAACAAACACACAAAATAAACACACATACCGAGGCACTGCACAAATCTAAAAACAAAAAAGAGGGAGCAGACCAAAGCAGACACCCAAGCAACACTCAAGCAAGACATAGACATGCAAACACATAGTTCTCAAAGCCAGTGTGTCAGCCCAAACACAAGCTTAAGGCCAACACAATGTCATCAGACACTGACGCCCCACCACCAGACTGGAACACAAAAAGAAGACAAGAGTGGCTGCCCGTCGTGGCGCAGAGGAATCCGGCCAAGGTGAACACAAGCACCAGGTCACTCCACAGCAAGCACAGTCCAACTCTGTCATTGTGTCCAGCGTGTGTGGAAACACCTGAGACGCATCCTCCTGACCACATGAGAGAGATAGAGAGAGGAGCCTGGGGATAGCAGAGGCCAGGCCATCTCGACCCTGAGCCCTAACCAGTACCAAATGATGCCAAGACACAACAATGATCAGCTTATGATCAGCTTTAATAATTGGTCAATATTCTAAGTCTGGTGTCATCATGTATGTTCGTCAATGTCCATCTGCATAAGACAAGCCGTCCTATGCTTGAGGGATGGCTTGCTGCTGGCCTTGCTGCCACCACCCCATACTGCAATTTTCTCAAGGCATGCTGCCTTAGGCAAGGCTCCACCCTAGAAACCAAAATGGAGAAAAAACAAAATGGAGAAAACTGGAGTGCAAAAACGCCAAAACAAGATGCGCTAAACTTCAAGATGCATCAAGCTCGATGCAGCATGGAGAACTGTGACAATTGTGCTGTGACTGAAACCTGGTTCAAGGCCCTGAGAGCACAAAGGCACTATCACATCCCCCAGCACTCTGTAACGCCCCAAAATCCGGACCTCACTACAAATCAGTGAAGGAGTATCCATCCACAAAGCGAGGTCCACACCTCCAGGTTAGTGGCATCCTCCTCCAGGTCGAGACCATCCAGGTGCTCATAACCATCCATAAACTGCCTTAAATTGGCAGGTGCATGCCCTACAGAACACTGCATGCCTGCTGGAGAACCCACACAGCCTGGAAACAGACACAGCAGAGTATGAATGTTCTCCTGGTACCATCATACTGGGTGACTCAAGACTACCCAAATTACCAAGAAGGTTCCTACTCGCCCCAGCACCCTAGAGCTACTAAACTCCCCTAGTTCATAGCAACAAGTGCTATGGAACAAAAGAGGAGAAACAATACAAGACCAGAAAATACATACTAGGGACAAACATCATAAACATGGGTTAGAAATGCTCATCACAAAATGAGTATAAAATCTGGCATCCCTCTCCAAATCCCCTGGCTGGTGAACTGGAGAGGATCCGCGACATCCTGGCCCCCAACCCCAGCAAAAAGACCACAGTGAAGAGGCCCCCGAAGAAAACCAACCACTTAAGACTGGGATGGTATCCTTCTTCACCCCCGCTTCACAGTGGGAAACCCAGGAATGTAACGATCAAGCATACCCCAAATTTCTCAAATGCCTCTTCCACCAGGAATGTATGGATCAAGCAATCCCACAAATCACAAACTTTCCACCAAAAAGGCAGGCGCCCGGGTTCCGTCCATCATAAAAAATCCTACAACAAACTCGCATCTCAGATCACTACTAGCAAAAACTCATGACAGAGCAAAAATCTGAGGGAAGAACTTTTGATGAAAACTTACTAGCAAGCAAAAACAGACATCACCTCATAACTCCATAAAATGCTCAAGAAAAGAGAAAATCACGCAAGGACACAAAAGACAATTCTTTAAAAATTCTTGGAAACTCTTAGACCACTGGGGTTTAAACCCTGATCAAACAAAACTAAAAATCCCTGATATACAAAAAACTCCAAAACCCACAGACATTTCGCCATTTCACTCTCAGATCCCAAACCCTGCAAATTCTATCTCCCCCCTAAAAAGGAGAAATATCATCCCCACCAGATCAATGGAGCTCTGTGTCTCAGGATGCTGCTAAGTGAGCAAGGAAATCTCAAGCAAAAAACACAGTGTCCCACTAACCGACGCTACATCCACAAAACACTGCAGGAAAACCACACATAAGACCTGCATTACACATAAGGTTTTACGTTAATCTTAGCTTTACTGTGTATGGTCAAGAAAACTGTGGTGCTACTGTGGTCCTAACAATGCTAGTTAAGCAGTTTCTCTCACATCACTTGAAATTACCCATTTCAAGGAGGATCATGAAGCCAGAACTTTTAGAGGATCAATTTGAATTCATGAAACAAAGATCCGACCCACTTGACTTTGTCTGACCCACCACCTACCTCTTTGTAAAGGTAAGATCCTGCCTCAACCAGGCTTCAGGCCTTTTCAAAACAATACTAAGCGCATTTGATGAGGGTCTCACTGGTTCATACAGCCTACTGGCTACGAAGGTGAACCCATGTCACCACAATACCCCACATATGTCATAGAAAAGCTCAGGTACTTAGATGTAAACCCAGTGCGTCATAGACTGGCTGCAACCGGCTCAAGGACAGAACTCACAGGGGTAGAGTTGTTGTTGCCATGTACTTCCAAAAGCCGCAGGAGGCTGGTCTCTACATGGTTCATTTCCTGGGCCTGGGCTTCAAGTAACTATTTTTCTGAAGTGCAGGTAAAACATATAGGGGGATTGTGGCAATTTGGTACTCTGACTGCAACCAGCACAGTATAATTACCATGGCAGACACAGACATCCTCCAGAGAGGCCAGATAGGTCTCTTAAATGGAAGCCAGTAGCCATGGCCTTGCCAATGCTTTTAATGTAACAACACTTTTGGGGAAAATACCTGGGGACCCATAAAATTTCTAACAGGGACAAACACAATAAACCTGAACCCGTGCCATTTCTTATCAGGATGGGACCCACCCATGACAGACAGTAACCCTCTTTCACATCAACCAATTTAGGAAGACCTCACTGCCCACCTCATCATGAAGGATTCCCATAACCCCCAGAAGACCAGAAAGTCAGACCAAACCTTCACTTATCAGACCAATGATTGAGCACAACACCCCATCTGGAATGCACCTTTCTCGAAATGCACTGCAGCAGCGAAAGGATCCCAAAAAGTTCGTACTAAATACTCACCCATGCCTAAACATATGCTTACATATACACCGACTCCCGAAAACATGACCATATTCAGTCACATATCAATAGGCTCCAATGATCTGTCAGAGAATGAAGGCCAGCTCAACCTGAATTAATGGCGCTCCACCTCAAAATGGAAATGAGACCGTGAGCTCAATCAGAGCTCTCCATCTAAACCTCAAGCAACAGATACATACCTCGTGCTGAGGACATGGTGGACCCATTCACAGAGACCTCACATCACAGAATGTGAATCCCAGTCCATGTGATAGAATCTATGATCACTGACTCTGAGTTCATCAGTGACACTGCACGAGGATGGGAGATCATAGTGGACCCCGGGAATCATCTCTACCCCGTGGCATCTTCTAAGAGATTCTGTGCTTGGAACCAGGCACAAGGAATGGACAAAGCTGTACCAAATATTCCTCCGATTTTGCA
Organism: Protopterus annectens; assembly: GCF_019279795.1. Taxonomy (NCBI): domain Eukaryota; kingdom Metazoa; phylum Chordata; order Ceratodontiformes; family Protopteridae; genus Protopterus; species Protopterus annectens. The sequence goes on along the minus strand of NC_056725.1, from coordinate 17,960,891 downwards.
ATACTTAACTGAGATGCTGGACAAAGGCTTATCCTTCTCATCAATTAAAATTCATGCCTCTGCCATTTTGGCTCATTACAATACAGAGCCACCAATCTCTTCTCATCCTTTGTTAAGGCAGTACCTCAGAGGAGCCAAAAACTTAAGGCCTCCAAGATCACCAGTACCTGCATGGGACCTCAATTATGTCTTGGAAAAACTCACCCTGCCTCCTTTTGAGCCAGCCGCTACTGCTGATATAAAGTTTTTATCTTGGAAAACAGCTCTGCTCCTAGCAATAACCTCTGCAAGACAAGTCTCAGAGCTACAAGCACTCATGGCTGTGGAACCTTTTATCATTTTTTATCCAGACAGAGTTTCTCTGAGGATAAACCCGACATTTATGCCTAAGGTAGTATCCAGTGTGGCCCTTAACCAAGCTATTCATCTGCCTACTTTTTATCCAAACCTACAGAATAAGGGGGAGAGAATTCTGCATTCTTTGGACATACACAGACAACTACGCTTCTACTTGAACAGAACAAAAGCTTTCAGAAAGACAGAGCAACTACTAGTGGCATATGCTGCAGGATCACAAGGAAAGGCTATCTCAAAGCAGACTATTTCAAAGTGGATTGACCACTGCATTTGTTTCTGCTATTCACAACATGGCAAGCCAGTGCCTAAGGGCATTAGGCCACATTCAACCAGAGCAGCAGCCACTTCAGCAGCCTTCCTCAGGGGAGTACCAACCAAAGACATTTTAGAGGCTACTACCTGGAGTTCAGTGCACACCTTTACAGAGCACTATCATTTACCACTCTACTCTAAATCCAGGGCAGGCTTTGCCACTGCCGTTTTGCAGGGCCTCATAGCCGCTCCTAATGCTGTTTAGCTCCAGCCTCCCAACCATAGCTTTGGGATTCAACCCAAGTGTAATGACTGCAACAGTGAAACACGAAGAACATAGTGCAGTTGTGTACACTTACCATAAATGTTAAATGTAGATGTTCGAGTGTATTCACTGTTGTAGTCTGGGTTACCCACCCACCATCCCCCATTTCTTTGCTGGAACTTATCTGCACTTCTCTAATCTATGCAACCTATGTGGTGTATTTGCTTGTAGATGAAGGTATAATGTATTTTGGTGCATGCATGTTTTATTGGCATATTTTTAGCCTACCCTTTTGGGGGCACCTGACATCTGGGGCAAGTAAAACTGAAGAAAATGGCATCGGCTGCATCTTTTGTACACCTGGCGCACTGACGTCAGGGAAGAGGAGACAGCAACCGACGCCGGACCTAAACAGTGGAATTCAGGCCGACTGCGGGTAGCCTGCCAGCAGAATAACCCAAGTGTAATGACTGCAACAGTGAATACACTCGAACATCTACATTTATGGTAAGTGTACACAACTGTACTTTTCCTTGACTGCACAGATGTCGGTGTCTTCCAGTGCGAGGAGAGCCTCCACTGAGTATATTTTCAGGTTAAGGCTCCTAGCGTTATGCAGCATGACCTTCAATTTGCTTTTTGACAGATCTTTTATGTTGGAAAATTTGTCTTTGGGACATTACCTAAAAAAGGCACAATGGGGAAGCAAGAGCCTTGGCCAGGATCCGGAGTCCCAGGGGTGACAAGTGGAGGCCATCTCTGGCAAAGCATCAAGGACTGTCAGCCATGTCATCCCAGGCAGACAGATATTGGATCTCGTTGGAATGACACCAGAAACAAAGCCAATTGTTGAAGTCAATTATTTTTTGTTGGTATTGTGGTATCATTCTTGATGAAGGTAGATGCTGCTTAGGGCTAGGGTCATACCTGCCTGGGAAATAAACTCTGAGAGCTAAATTATGTCTCTTCATATAGTCCAGGGAGGTGCCTCTCAGGTCATTCACACCAACAATGGACAGTGACAGAGTCATACTTGTGTGATGTGGCGGATTCTGGCACCTGACAGACAACTGACCTCGACCTTCTCCTTGTCGAGCTTGGCAAGGGGGACATCAGTACGTCCCACAACTGAGTTGCCAATGACTAGTATGTTTGGTTTATTGTTGTGGCTTATGGGCTGTGTTGTTGGTTTATTGTTATGCCTTATGGGCTGTGTTTGTGAGACACTGGTATGTTGTCTGCTGTGTGTGATGTGTTTGTTATTGTGTGTGGAATGTTTGTGAGTGTGTTTTGGAGGTCTTTGCTGTTTAGGTAAGTTTTTATTAAGGACCTCTGCATAGGGGGCTCCCTGTTATATCAGTGAACACTTAAAATAACGAAGGCTGTTTGATCGACCATTTTAAATCAAAACCACGAAATCCCGAACACACGGAACAGCGATTTTTTTTCCTAGGGAAAAAAATCACTGGGCCGTTTTCGGGGCTTTGCCATTTCCTCCACTGTAGTGCGATCTTGGAGTTGGTATATTTAAGTATGGGGAGTGTGGGGGGCACACTTTATTTTGTGTTTGTGTTTTTTTTTTTCTCTCTCTCCAGAGCAGCGATTTTTTTTTCCCTGGGATGGATTCTAGATTAGTGATGGAGATGCATTTCTTGCAAGTAGAAGAATTATGTGCTAGGAGAAGAGGGCTGTCAGTAAACATGAGGTAGTTCCTGCACTATCTCATTATGCCCATGTGAACCAGGCTGGTAGGAGAAACTGATGGGAACTGTCCTAACATAGTGTTCTGAATACGTGGCTGGACTTATGGAGAGAGGGTTTCATAAGGGTTTGTCCACAAGAGTGTAGAACAGAAAAACCTTCTTAAAAGTGAAGAAATTGGCCTGAAGCTCAAGTGCTAAAACCAAAACTAAGATGCTTAGAATAACAGATAACACAGTTATAGTAAAAACAGCTGACTGAAGTGTAATTTTTTTAAGTGTTGATGGAGGAAGCAGAAGATAATTCAAGATTAACTCATTAACCCAGAGTACCATCTCATAGCGCCTCTGTGCTTACATCTGAGCGCCCTATGAAACGATAGGAATTGCAAGCTGTTACCCAAGAGTGCCTTCCACAGGCACATGAAACTGTAATGTAGGTCTGTAGCTGAGCTTAGTGTAAAACATGCTGAAATCGTAACTGAACTTGTTATTTACCTAATATAGTTACAATTCAGCATGTTTTTCCATGCTGGTCACATTAAACTTTTAGGAGAAAATCTGCTTTCAAAGTGTTTACTCAAGCAGGTGGTTGCAGCCAATCGGATTCCTGCAATCCAACCCATCATTTGCATAACACCTCCACCCCCCCATCCTAAGTTTCTTTTGTTCTACCCAAATAAATAGAGGGTCCAGCAGCTCAGGGGGCTCAGCCTCTTTTATTGCCCCCAAACTGTCACTCACTGTAATTTTAATACAGTGGAAAAATTGACCGTTCACATATGGTAAAACCACTCCTTATACAATGATATGGTGAAACCCACTTTCATGCTAGAATCACTATGCTGCTTAAAATATCATGTAAGAAAACTTACCAGAAGATATTTCAAATTCTGATGAAGGTGAAAAAAATGTAGCTGTGAGCTGACACACTAGAAATTCACCTGACAGAAAACCTGTCAAAATTGGGTCCAAAAGGAGATGCCTGCTGCATCAACTCTTAGATGACTCGAAATCCGAGACTTCGTGGTACCACTAAGGTACAACATGACTTCATGCTACAGTTCAGCAGAGTTGAATGATCTTGTTTATTGTAAAAAAAAAAAAACAATGCGGGAGACTAAGGAATCAAGCTCTTGTCTCCTCGAAAAAAGTAACTCATTAATTTTTGTACTGTAGGCACTGAGCAATTAAAACTAAATACCCTTGTATTATTCTGCCTACTAAGAATCTGCAGACCCTTTATCTGTGCCTTTTCTCATTAGGCACAAGTTCCGATCTTCCACATTGGCACTAGGAAATATCAAGACAGAAGTAAGCTGTCAGTATCCATCTTGAAGTAAGATGAATTCTGCTTCTAAAGGAAAAAGTATTGTACAAACACTTGAACATTTCTTCTTTCTCATGATCCTTCCTTCTCAGTATATTGCATAAAGCTTAAACTTTTAAATGTTTGTGTGGCCAACACATAATGAGCCACCCCCTTCGCATAGTGCCTGAGAGAGGAGCACAACTTAGAATACTGCCATATGTGGCAGCAGTTCAGCCCAAATACCTGAATATGTCAGGATGAAGAACATCTAGCCTTCCTTACTAGCTTTGAAGATGGTGTTGGTTAAAGTTCCTCACTCAGAGATTGACAGTAAAAGTCCCATGCTAAGTCCAGGATTTCTACCAGAGTACAGTCAGAACATCCAATTAAAGGAAAGTAAACCTCAGTGAAACCTGTGCGCATGTAAGCCTTTTTTTTTTAAGTGATCCTGCAGTTGACGCATGTAACATGGGTGAAATTCCACTCCGTTTTCCAACTCTGGGAATTAAAAAGGTTGAGGAAGAGTTAAATTATTATAGAACAAGGAGAATCTCACAAAACAAGTGCAACTGCAGAGCGCTAAAGAGAAAATAATGGAATATCTGAATAATGTGCATGAGTTTAGAGAGACTGCTGTTAACCAACTATTTTTTTATGATAACTCCCAGAGCCTCAACATTTTTAGCACAATGACTTGCATAACAGAAACTAGAAATGGTTGTTGCCAAAATTAGGGAGCCCATAACAAGAAAAATAACCAGAGATACTTTAGAGATATTAGAGAGATTTCAGGAAGTTTATGAAAATTTGTATAAAGCAGAGAAATGTGGACATCTAGAAAGAGCCCAAACGGAAATATTTATGGAAGACTTAATATGAGGCTTAATAATTAATAGTTAAGATAGGACAAAGTAAGATAAAATGGTGAAGTATAATCAATCTGTATAAATTTTCCAGGAATAAGTAGTATTCCTGTGGCAGTTTGGAAGCTAGGAGGGAAGAAAGTGATAAAGATCTGAAAGGTTTTGTTTAATAGCTTTTTAAAAAGAGAGGATGCACCAACATCCTGGAAGAAAGCTAAAAACAGCAAAGACCCATCATACCCAGCTTTTCATTTAAATTTTAAACTACGATTATAAAGTGTTTATATCTAGAATAGTTAAAAGAATGACAAAGGTGTTTCCAAAATTGATAGATATTGATACAGTGTGGTTTTGTGGGGGGGAGATGAACATTTGACAAAATTACAAAAGCAATAATGATCCAGATGGAGATAAAATTATAAGGTTGATTAGGAGGATACATGAGGGATCAGAGGTGAAAATTAAAGTGAGTGAGTTCTCTCTGATAATTTCTGTGGGTGAGTTCTCTTGGGTAATTTCTTCTTCAGCAGGGGAACCAGGCAGGGGTGTCCTCTTTCCCAGACAAATAGGAGAAAGTGCCATGCTCCAAACAACTGACCAAAAGATAAAGCTGGCACCGTTATGACCAAAGGAAAAGTTGTTCAGCAAAAGTGTGGTGGTGTACACAGAAACATTTTATTCACAAGTGAAGAAGTTAAGAGTTTTCATCCACATCAGAAGGACTTCATCAGAACTACTTTGCTAATTTTTCAGCACTGTAAATGGTGTGTCCAGATTCCTTTGTTCCACCCAATTGGCCTTTTCATGAGATACTGTTGACCTGGAAAAACTATACAGTGTGTACACATCACAGACCATGTTGACACAGTTTTAGCTGTAAAGATTATACATCACTCATAATCTACCCAGTTATTGTCAGTCAGACATTACATAGCTTATTCATGTCATGCCTTCTCTTAAATCTCATTCCTCCCCTGTACCTATTGTTCCCACAGTTTACATTTTTTCTATGTAATTTGCTCCTACAGTTTTCTAAAGATCCCAGTTCCAGTTGTTTTATCCCTGTTACTATATTCACTGCTTCTAGTACAGTTGGTTTAGACACCGAGTTCCATTTTGTAGTAATTGGTTTTATGGCAGCCACCATAATTAGACTCAGCAAGGTCCTCCCTACTTTGTCTATCCAATTCTTATTCTGTATCATAGCAAAGAAAAATCATTTCCCTATTCACACCAGTTTGCTCACTCAGTATCTCTGACAGAGTAGTCTGCAGGGAATCTTTAAAGACTGCCAGCTCATTACACTCCCAGAAAATATGCTCCCAATTACCTCTTTCTTGCCCATCACACCTCTAACATTTGCTATCTACCTGAGAAAAAATTTTCGGGAGCCTGCTTGGCATATAAAAATATCTATGTAAACATTTTCATACAAAAATCCTAAATCTCCTCCTTTCCTGTTAGTAATTGAGCCCCATCTACCTCTAACCTTGGCATATTTAATTCTTCCATAAATATTTCCATGTGTACCTTTTCTTTATTTCCATATTTCTCTGCTTTATACAGACTTTTATACAAGTTCTAAAATATTTCTAATACTTCTACTGGATCTCTTGTTATCTGCCTTGTTACAAGATCCCTATGCTTGGAAACAGCCCTTTCTAAAACCAAATACTGAAACCAGGATAAACACAAATGAATATCCAATAATAATAATATCCCTTTCTAATTTCTGTGACTGAGTCATTGTGCTAAAAGTTTTTCTGCGCTAGAGTTATTATCAAAAACATTTGCTTAACAACAATCTTTCTAAACTCGTGTTTGTCAGGGTAATCCCTTATTTTCTGTTTAGCATTCTGCAGTTGCTCCTCCTCTTGTTCTGTGGGAATCCCCCTAATTTGCAGTACTTTAACATTTGTCAGTCCCTCTAGATAATTCTTGTTACTTCTTAACCATATCTCCCTTTTTTTTTTTTATTTCCACCCTATTTTACCCCCACTTTAATTTTATCCCACTCCCTAGCTATATTTTCAGAATAAATTTCTACCTTCTCTTAATAGCTCCTGAATAATTTCCACTACCCATTCCTTAAATTCCTCTGTTTTCAACAGATAGGTGGGAAAGTGCTAGTGTCTTATTTTTATTTCATTACCCTGTGTTTTTATTTTAGTTTTTATTGGCATATCATCTGCAGGAGTTATTGGGTGTGTATGAAGAACTTCAGTTAAATACACATATTCCTGTGAAATGTAAATTCTGCCTGGCCTAACCCATTTTTTGTATCTTGGGAAAAATATATAAATTCACTAAGAAACTCCTAGTACTGAATTCACATCTTCCATGCCAAATATTTTCATAAATTTCTTCAAAAATCTACCCTCCTTTGTTAGATTTTTCCCTTCTAGGCCCCCCCAGACGACACACCTTCACTGTTGTAAATCAAATTCCAGGCCCCACCTGTAAGTAATATTCCTTGATGAAAGCTGATTATTTTCCCCAGAATTTTCTTAAGCTCTGTTATAGCAGTTTTAGGTAGAATATAAATACGTGCCAGTGTAATCCTCCTCCCTTGCCAGTAGCCCCGTAGTACTACAAATCTACCGTTATTATCTTTTTAATCCTCCTCTCACTGTTGGCACTCCTCTTGCAATTAATATAAGTACTCCTCTTTTTCTTTGTTCCAGGTATTCCACTAAATAATCATCTTGAAAACCTTTATTTAACAAATGCACATGTTCAGTTCTTTCCAAGTGTGTCTCCTGTAGCAGTTAGCTGCACTCTACATTTTTTAATGTAGTTCACTACTCTTTTTTTTTTTTTTTTATCTGTGAGACCACTGACATTTAAAGACATTGCAGGAAGTATTGTCTTAAAAAGTTATTATTCCCACCTTTTATGTATAACAGCTTTTTTGTTAAATGTCTAGTTCTACCTTTTGTTACATGCATACACTGTCTGGCAGGTTATTCTTTTATACAGTTGCATCTTGTCATATCCATTTGAGCCTGTGTTACATCTTACAAACCTTTTTGTTTTATTGAAAGCCCTCAAAAAAAAACACATCCCCAGTACCCCTCTGGTATAGATTTTAGTTGAATGTAGAACAGAAGTTGCTGTTAAAAAGGGGGTAATTAATAGGGCATATAAAATATTGCACAGTGACTATAGGAATCAGAAGTGGTTAGAAAAGACTGGGAAGAGAGATTAGATACACAGTTCATAAGTTAACAATGGGAGGACTTGGGTGTGGCTCCTAGATATGCAACAAATTCCAGTAGATGTAGGATTTTTGCTTGGAAATGTTTGCATAGGTACTTTCATATCACAAGCAGACTCCAAAGATTTTTTTTCTTCAGGTAGATGCCAAATATTGGAGGTTTGAATGCGATGAAAGAGGTAACTGGGAACATAATATTTTAGGAGTGTAATGAGTTGGCAGACTTTAAAAATTCCCTACAGAGTACTCTGTCAGGAATATCAGGTGAGAAAATGAGTGTAACTAAGGAAATTATTATTTGTTTCCTCTGTAACTGAATTGCCTTGACATAGTAAGGGCTTGTTAAAGCAATTACTAGAAAAGGAAAATCAAAATAATGTTTTGGAAGAGGAGGAGTGAGGTTTACGTGAAGGCAGGAATTTAGCAACTTATGTAATGTTAGATTGATCCTCGTTATACAAAAGAATACATGTGATGTGTAATATTTGTAACTAGGAACATGTTGACATTTATTCTTATTTTCCTGCATTGTTATTATTTTCCTAGAATTGGAGCTTTTCCCGGGCCTCCTACTAAAGGATATGTATCAGTTGGACTACTATTCGGTCCAGCAAATGTAAAATAAATAAATAAATGGTTTATTTTCTTTTATATAAATGTAAGTTGCCTAGTATATTAAGTGATAATTCAGTAAAGGTGCATAAAAAATGTAAGAGGTTACTTGCACCTCATAGAGGAGCAGTTAAGGGTACAGTCACTTTCCATTCCTGAACATTTGAACAAAGCATGCTTGTGACAGCCATGTTGCTGGAAAGCAGCCTTTCAAGTCACCCTTGTGTGGGTCACTGGTATATATTCAGGGCCAAGGACTTTTCTCTGCCAATCTTTGCAGGATCCAGTGACTCAGCAGGGATCCATTTGTTTTCTCATGACAAGGTCATGGTTCAGGCATTTTAGTTCAGATGGATGTTTATAGTCTGCTGAAATCTGTCCACGCAGGAGCAGAGTGACAGCTTTAATAAACATGCTTGACACAGGCAATGTGCTTGTTCCTGACCTCCTCTGCCCCTGTTGCACAATTGGCAGGCATGGTTTGAGGTGCGCGGTCCCTGTAACCAAGTACCCAGGACCCACTTATCACCTGCTCAGTCCTGGTGTGTGCTTGACTGTATATACGCTTGTCCCTGTTGGACTTTGTGGGAAGGGGTCTAGGGATACCCTCCCCCTAAGTTTCCTATATGGAGTCTGAGAACCCAGATGTTACTGTCAGTGAGACAAGTAAGAATAATTATTCGTGCCTACCCAGCTGTTGTCCCTGTCTGACCTTCCAGTCAGTGATCAGTCTGAGAAACCTTGAGGTTCATAAAGTCTACTGTGGACTGCTCTATGGCTCCATTTTTCACCAAAACTTTTATAACGAATATTTAAAAAAATATTGGTAGAGGACCTGTGGGTTGTCCTTCCTATGGAGCCAGTCATCAGGGATATTATATATGCAGCTTGGAAAACACCTGGACTGCACTTTTGCTTTTCAGTCAAAACAGACACTAAAAACACCATATGAATGGACCTGACTAGGTATTATTTGGCTGAATCTATGATTTTTTCAAGTCAAACACAATGCCCAGAAACCACAGAATATAGCCGTATTGCTGTGTCTGAAGCCTTTCAAAAGTGGTATGACAGTATCTTACCACATCGGGTATTAGGACTCTCATTTCTCCAGATTCCAGTTGTACCTATCAAGCACTGGAAGAGAGTTCTTCCCTCCCTGAGTCTGTGTTAAAGGAGGATGTGATTGCAGGAGCTAATTGCTGTACTTTGGATTTTTTTCTGTAGCTTGATTTGAGCCTTAGAAATGTCATTTGTGATCCAATCTCAATAATACAGTCTTTGCAGATGTTTGAGAATAGGTCCAGATGCCTTTTTTATTTATTCATTCATTCGTTTTTATTTATTTATTCATTGACATTTAATTACCAGGAAAGTATGACTGGAGAGGAGCCCTTTTTCAGTGGGAGGCTGAGGAGAAAAGCTCCAAAGTATTACAAAAACTTTTTAAGACCAATAATTTCCAAAGTATTACAAACGTATTACAAAACATTTTAAGACCGATAATTTTACAATCTTAAAAAATAATACAAAAACGTATACAGTTTAAGTAATTATTCAAAATTAAACATAATGTGACAATGTTAATATAATACAAACAGTAAATGCAATTTGAAGTGAGAAAGAAAACAGAGTTATTGCAAGTTTATAGAGAGTTAGGGGGAGAGAGGAACGGAACTGAGTGAGTTTAGGAAGTGAGTGAAGAAGGGGGAGTAAGGAGGTGTAATGTATGAGTAGGCACTTGTTCATATTTAGGGATATTGTTTATCCTGGGGTTATGCAGGGCGCAAATGCTACCCATCCTTCAGAAGGAGGGCTACTCCTAAATTCTTTGTAGTTCCAAAGAGATGGAACTACTTCCATCCAATCCTAAATCCCAGAGCCATCAACAGGTATATTTGGTTCCGGATGATAATTCTTTAGGGGATCATGCTACTTCTGCCACTGATTACCTCGATTTTTTGTCTGGATTTGACTAATGCCTTTTGGCACAATGTTGTCAGGAATCATGTGGTTCAGTTTTTTTTCAAATAATGCACTCTACACCTCGACCTGTTCTTTGCTCAGAAAAATGTATTTCTGCCCCCCCTTACTAACTCATGCAGCTATTTGACAAGTGATCATGACCAGCCTCAGACGCCTGTCTGATAGGAGCCATAGCTGTCATTCCATGCTCATGATGCTTCGCCTATTTCTGCTGATAGTGTTAAAACAGGCAAGAGTGTGGCTCCACACCAGTTGGTCAAGCATTTCCTTAATGAGTGCTTCATTTTTGCCCACCTTTGGAGAACCTCTTCCACTCCATAAGATTTTAACTTCATAACTGACTGGTTTGCCTATCCCTGTTTTGGTGGAGCTGAAGTTCGTGTATTGGAAAATGCTGTTTTTTTGTGGCAATTATTTTCACTCACATAATCTCAATGAAGGGAAAGTTTTATCTGGTGTTTCACTAGAATTTGGATGTCTTTTAAGATCATCCATATTTTCTCCTGAAACTGATTTCTAACTTGTCCTTGAACAGAACTGGTTCATTTGCCTCCCTTTTTTATGTGTAAGGTAGAAACCAGAGAAGAAGAGGGAGGGCTCCCTCCACTCTGGATTTGCACGATAATCTCAGGTTTTACCCCATGGGTTTCTAAGTTTAGGAAAATGTATCCTTTATTCCAGGGAGGGAAAACACTAGCAGTCTCCGCAGAAACTGTTTTGCAGTGAATTGCCGGTTGTACTGCTTGTGAAGGACTCATTCCTGGAAAATGCTGCAATCCTACTCCATTCTAGTACACACCACATGGAACACATAGACCTGCAGAACACACACCAGCACTGCCTTCACATAAAAACACAAACCACACACCCACCTTTGCGGGAGGCTCTCAATAAAAATCTACCCAAACAGCAGAGACCTCCAAGGCAGAAACGCACTCGACCACCACAACACAGCACTAGTCACGAGACACACAACTCTCCTAAACAGTGTGCCACTCAACTAAAGCCCCTAAGGCAAAACAGCATGCCCAACACATTAGTCATAGGTGACTTGATAGTGAGGCACACAGATGTCCCACTCACTAGGTTGAATAAGGAGAAAGTAACCGTCAGCTGCCTGTCAGGTGCCACGATCCGCCACATAACCAGACCTCTCAGCCGCACTGAATTCCTCTGTATTTACCAGATTTGAGGCCAAAATAATGGGGTGCCACGAATTTCCGAGTGGCCCCTTTAATTCCCGAATTTTTTTTTTTTTTTTTTTTTTTTTACAACTTACAGCTTTAAATTCATGACAGCTGTGCAAATTTAAGTTTCAGTCTTCCTGGCAAACACCCACATGCCACAGCACAGGTCAGGTAAGGAAAAAAAAAAAGAAAGCAGGCCCAGGCCACTCTGTTTTAATTCAAATGTGTTTGTGACAAGCTTTATAGCTCATAATGTTTATGCTCGGACTGTGTGGGGTAGCTGGCCACTCCTGGGTATCATTCTTAATAACTGGTAGCAGCTAAGCAGAGTGGAAGCAGCAGCAATTTTATTTAAGCAGAGTGGAAGCAGCAGCAGCTGTTTTATTTAATATTTAAGACTAGAGGGAGTGGTTCTCACTGTGAAGCAGAGTAGTTCATTATTGGCAGTAGTTCCGTGTTTTATTTACGTAGAGTGGCTCTGCTCCCATGACCGGTATATTAAGCAGGTGTGTGTGTGTTATATTTAAGACTGCTGCACAGAGTGGTTCTCAGTTGTGTGTGTTTTATTTAAGACTGCAGAGCTGCATGTGTGGTTTATGTAAAATCTGCTAAGATATTTGACACATGGCCGTTCCGGTAATTGGTGAACAGCTATTGTTAATTAGAGTGGTTCGCAGGAACTATTTTAGCTAAGCAGATTGTGTGGTTCATCATTCCAGCAATTTATTTAAGGTGTGTGGTTCACTGCAGCTAGGAGATTAGCTATGGTTCATTTCCAAGACTAGGTGGCCATTCTGGTGATTTGTTCTTAATAAAACTGGTGGAAGTCAGAGTTTAAATCTGTTCAGCTGGCGGTGTGGCAGAGTTCAAATCTGGCACATGGTTGTTCCAGTAGCAGCTAAGCAGAGTGGAAGCAGCTATTTTTAAGCAGAATGGTTCGTTGCAGCTGTTTTATTTAAGCAGACTGTGTGTGGTTCATTGCAGCTATTTTAGCTAAGCAGACCAGCTATTAACTTAAGGTATGTGGTTCATTGCAGCTTCTAGTTTATTTATGCAGGTTGTGGTTCATTTCCAGCTGTGTGTGTTCATTGCAGCTTCTGTTTTAGCTAAGCAGAGTGGTTCGTTGGAGCTATTTTATTTAAGCACAGTGGTTCGTTGGAGTTATTTTAGCTAAGCAGACCAGCTATTTATTTAAGATGTTTGTGGTTCATTGCAGCTTCTAGTTTATTTAAGCAGATTATGGTTCATTTCCAGCTGTGTGTGTTCATTGCATCTTCTATTTTGTCATTTCTAGCTGTGTGTTCATTGCAGCTTCTACTTTATTTTGTGTGTGTGCGTGTGTGTGTGTGTGTGTGTGTGTGTGTGTGTGTGTGTGTGTGTGTGTGTGTGTGTGTGTGTGTGTGTGTGTGTAAAATGCCCCACAGACATTTAACTGCTGGTTAGGGTTACCCAGTAACTATGAACCTGTTATCAGTTTGCCATTCATACCTTATTGCAATATTACTAGCATATTTTTTTCAATGTAACATATGCAATTTACTCCTCGAGGGCAACAGGCACTTTATTTGTAGATGAAACAATGAAATATAAAGTTGTTTGCTAGCGACAACCTTTTCATTAGTTGCAAGTCTCTTTAATGTGGAATTATTTAGATTACTTTTACTTCAGTAAAGATTGTGCATATTTACTGATACTGGTGGATTGAAGAAGTGTGAGTAGACTTTCATGATGGAAATGTTCTGAATTGGGCAGTTTTATTATTATTGTTTCATGCATTTTGTTTCATCGCTTACTGGAAAAATGTTCAAAGCAATAAATTTAAAACATGCTCTGACAAGTGTGCTGTATTTGAACCAATTTACAAATATTTATTCAATTAATTATGATTGTTAAAACCAACTCTGAAGGTTAAAAAATCTCTTCTTTTAAATATGCTGTTTCCTTGTTTGAACTGCAAAACATTAAAAAACCGATATAAAGTGCAACAGTGCTTAAACATATAGTCTAATTTTCTTTAATAGTTAAAATTTGATAAAAAGTTGTTTTATTTTTTTATTTTTTTAAAAACAGATTTGTATATAAATATAGTGTATGTTTGATGTATTATAAATAATGAGTTATATGTAATAATAAATCATTAAAAATATATAAATCTTGTCCTGATTAACTGAAAAAACTCTACTAAATAGGTGGGAGTCAAACAATTCCTGCTTTGTCCACTAGGATGGCCTTTATATTAATTAAGTGCGCTGTATTTAACATAATCAGGAAGGTGTATCAAAGAACATATGTATGTTTCATGTGCAAGGGGCCCATGATCTGAATACAGCCCAAAGGTAATCTTTATCCACCACTGGCCAAATGCATTTTCTTTGAATGTGGGTTTCAATGCTGTTTCAATGAATGTGAGTTTCAAGGGCAGAGAAGTTTTAATGCTAAGTCTATTTTCACTGTGAGACTGTATTTCTTTGTTTACCAGATGTCTGTTAGTGTGTGTGCTATAAAATGTAAAATAAAAGTTTTAAATAAAATCCACACATGGGACACTGGAATGGTTACAAGGGGGGAGGGCTGTGTATGGGGGGACCATTTTGGCCATGTTTTTAATGGAGGGAAGGGCGGCAAACTCAGACAGCCCTAGGTGGCAGAAACTCTACCTACGCCACTGATCAGTAGGCCATAGAGAATGATTTTTGGAGGCCCTAGCAAACTATAATATTCTTTTGCTAAGATTAGCCCTCTATATATAAAACAGGTTCTGTTCCTGATGACCTTAGTGACCATTCACTAACCTGTGTCATCAGACAGACTCAACATCCCCAACTCTAATTTCTTTAGGACTACCCGATCCAATAAAAATTTTAGCCTTGAATGCTTGAACTTAAAGCTTGTGACTGGTCACCACTGAAACACCTCCAGCTAGAGGAGGCAGTTTCATACTTCAACAGTAAATTCTTAGAAATTCTAGAATTAGGACTAACACTGCTCCATGACTTACTAATGAAACCAGATTGAAAATGTCACACAGAAACAAAATCTGGGCCAAATGGAGAGCTTCTAAAAACCCAACAGATCATCTAAAATTTAAACAGTTGAGAAATGCTGTTAAAAGATTTATGACTGACAAAAAAAACTTCTACTTTCAGCTCCAGCAGACCCACAAACATAAACCATAAAAATTCTGGTCAGGCATAAAGAAACTCCTACACCCAGGTCACACCAAAACACCAACCCCATCAGATACCACCAATAACAATCCTAAGCATATTGCCAATACCTTTAATACCTTCTTTACTGAAGCTATCCCATCACTAGCAAACTCTCTTCCCCCTATTAAACCTTGACTGTCATCCACCTCATCTAGCTTACTACCATCATTCCACCTACAACCAGTCCGTACATGCCTCATTTGCACCCTTCTCCTAAAACTAAAGCCATGCACCCCTTCAGCAGACTACCTTCCAGCCGAATACCTGCAAAAGCAGCCAAAGTTATAGCCTATCCCATTTCTATCCTAATAAATAGAACAATTTCTGAAGGAACTATCCCATCTATCTGGAAACTCTCCCATATCATCCCTTTACATAAGGGTGGGAACTCCACTGACCTTTCCAACTTTCAACCAATTGCTTTACTCTCTCCCTTAGCAAAAATAATGGAAAAATGTATCCACCGACAACTACTCAACCACCTTCTCCAAAATAACTTACTAGCTACTTGTCAGTATGGATTTCGGCCATTCCATAGTACTACCTCTGCCCTTTTATCCTTTTCTGACTCCATCAACAAAAATCGTAATAACAACACTCTATCGTCTGCTCTTTTCATTGGCCTCTCAAAAGCTTTTGATATGGTTAATCATCAGCTTCTTATTAATCTACTTAAATCTCTCTCTCTCTCTCTCTCTTGATTGACTAGCACTAAAATGGTTCTATTTGTACCTGGAGAACCACCAACAAGCTGTGCTATGGGATAACACACTTTCCGGAAATCTCCCTGTCTCCCTAGGTGTCCCTCAGGGCTCTATTTTGGGCCCCCTCCTATTCTCAATTTTCATTAATAACCTCAACTTAACTATTCCTCAAGCTACCTGCATACAGTATGCAGATGATTCAACATTAATATGCTCAGCTACTTCCTTAACTGAACTCCAATCCTTCACCCAAAAGGTACTGAACATTGTGGAAGACTGGTTCCTACAGCGCTGCCTACTGCTGAACCCAAAAAAAAAAAAAACAAATTACTGCACTTTAACCCTACAAAAAAGTCCACACAAATAGACTTCACAGTGTTATCCAGTAATGGTACTGCTATATCACCTGACCCAACTACCAAACTCTTAGGAGTTACAATTGATAATAACCTCACCTTTGACACACACATAAGCAACACAATAAATCAGTGAACAGAAAGCTAGGCCCACTTTATAGGATTAAATCCTTCCTTACTCCTACAGCTAGAACTACTATTGCCCACACCCATATTATCTCTACCCTCCTCTATGCCTCTCTAATTTATACCAGTATTTCCAAAAGTAACCTCAACAAACTGCAAACTCATACAACAACATTGCCAGATTTGCCACAAATTCCCCATTTAGAACCCACCGTTGTCATAATCTAAAACAACTGGGTTGGCTGGAATTCCATAATCAACTTCTGTTTTACCAGCTTACTATCACACAAAAGATCCTCCATCAACCTAGTAACACACCTATACTTACTAGCCTGGTTACCCCCTACATAAATCTATCTACCCTACGCTCAGCAAAGAAATTGCAAGTATCTATACGTAAGTCCCACAGTAAAGCTGGGGACTCTCTGTTTTCCAACTCCATGGGGAAAACTTGGAACCTTCTCCCAAAAGAACTCGCATCTCTGTCCTCTACACCACTCTTCAAGAAGCAACTCAAAGAATACTTTAAAAATAAGTGGCTCTGTCCATGCACTAACCCAGATTAATCACTTCATCCTTCATACTTTGTCTAGCTTATCTCACTGCTGCGTTTGCTATGCACTCCTTCCTACTAACCTCTGAACGAATGTACTTTGCTATCAGGTAACAAAGTTATGTACTAGAGTATCATAGAAGGTACTATAGTAGTCCTTTCCTGGCTTACTCTCTATTGAATAGTATGTATTTGCCTATACCTCTTGTTTATATTATTTCTCCATTTCTCTTGTAAACTTTTGTTTGATTTATTGATGTTTACCTATCATCTAAATAACTTGTATTGCATTGCCTTAAATACATATTGTATCTACATTTCTAGTAACTGTTAGTGGAGCTTTTCTCCCTGGGCCTCTACTGAAAATGGACATGTATCCAGTTGGACTAGCCCGGTCAACAAATGTAAAATAAATAAATAAACAATAAAATAAATTAGAATATTGCTTACCATTAAATGGCCTACTTTTAGCACAAAACCCATATACTTCAAGTCACCAAAAACAAAATCCTAAGGTTCATCATCTTCTCCCTTCCCCCAGTGAGCATCATTGCTGCACATTTCAAAAAATATGGTTACCATTTACTACAGGGTCTGGGGCCATATTTTGGTTGTCTGTTCTTCAGGTAGCGTTTGAAAGTTGGTATTCCACAATTCCATTGGAGTGGATGGGGTTACGTAATTATATGTGCAATTTTTTTGTTAATCAACGTACAGATTTGTACCTATTTTTCATGGGCCTTTGTCCAGATTTTTGATGATTCCAGGTTGAGAGGTATGCACATAACGCACGCACTCGGGTCCCTCAACAACAGGTACAAATATGACTCTGTCATTGTACATGTGGGTATGAATGACCTGAGACGTACCTCCGTGGACTACATGAAGAGAGACATGGAGGAGCTCTCTGATTATGTAGCCCAAACAGGTATGACCCTAGCCCTGAGCAGCATCCTACCATCACCTAGAATGATGCCACAGTACAAGCAGAAAATTATTGATTTCAACAATTGTCTAAGTTTCTGGTGTCATTCTAAGGGGAGCCAGTATCTGTCTGCCTGGGATGACATGATTCACAGACCTCGATGCTTTGCCAGAGATGGCCTGTATCTGTCACTGCTGGGCTTCCGGATAATGGCCAAGGCTTTTGCCACCCCTATATTGCCTTTTTAGGCAGTGTACCAAAGACCAAATTACCACTGTAACAGCTACAAACAAATGTAATCTGAGGGTCATGCTGCTCAATGCTAGAAGTCTAAATCTCAAAATGCGTTCGCTCGAAGCACTCCTTAAAATGGAGAACATCTGCATTTGCTGTAACAGAGACCTAGTTCAAGGCAGTAGAAAGCACCCCTGCACTACCGGGCTATAACTCATTCCATACCTTTTGGCCCCAGAACTTGGACTGAAGCTCCAAAGGCGGTGGTGTTTCCATATTCATAAAGGATGCACACACCTCCAGACTGGTAGCCCAACATAACGCATCAGAGATACTTCAGGTTCAGCTAATATTGGGTAAGACAGCAATTCAGGACGTAGCCTGCTGTAGGTCCCCAACCATGTCCCAAGACTCACACTCCACGTTCCTAAGCACCCTGGATAATATTAGGGTCCAACCTAACACTTTCATACTGCGTGACTTCAACTACCCCTCCATTAACTGGGAAAACTACTCCTGTACCAATATACTTGCCCAACGTTTCCTGGAATTCATTAATTCCAGTGCCCTGGACCAGCTCATTCTTACCCCCACTAGAGGTAGCAACATCCTTGACTTTGTCATTACTAACATGGGTGACCATTCCTCTACACCAATAGTCAACTCTCCCTGGTTAGATCCAACCACAAACTGATCACCTTGGAAATCCACATCCCATCCTCCCCCCAAAGGTAACCACCATGAAAAAACTACAGTTGTGTACACTTACCATAAATGTAGATGTTCAAGTGTATTCACTGTTGCAGTCATCACACTTGGGTTATCTGCCTGCAGGTAGCCCTCAGCTGGGCCGAATACCAGTGTCTTGGGATTTCTGTGTCTGGTGCTGTCGCCTCTTCCATGACGTCAGGTCGTCAGGAGTATAAAACATGCAGCCGACACCATTACTTCAGTTTTTATTGCCCAGATGTCAGGAGCCCCCAAAATAGGAAGCAATTCAATGGTGTGGAACACCTCCAGTAAAAAGTAAATACCATAGTCATGAGATATGGCCAAAAAGAGCAAAGGTAGAAAGCATAGAGAAGTTAGGGGACTGGATGGGAGGGTAACCAGGAATACACTCGAACATCTACATTTATGGTAAGTGTACACAACTGTACTATGTTCTTTGTGTTTCACTGTTGCAGTCATCACACTTGGGTTGATTCCCAAAGCTGAGGATGGGTGGAGGCAGTCAAGAAATATTAGGGCTGGCTAGCAGACCTTGTAAGACTGCTGTGGCAAATCCAGCTCTGGATTTAGAAAAGACAGGTAAGTGGTAATGCTTGGTGAAGGTGTGTACAGAACTCCAGGTTGCAGCTTCCAGGATGTCCCTGGTAGGGACTCCCCTGAGAAATGCTGTAGAAGTTGAGGTAGCTCTAGTGGAATGAGTTTTGATCCCCTGTGGGATAGGTTTTCCATGGTGTTTGCAGAAATGGATGCAGTGTGCTATCCATTTGGAAATGGTTTGCTTTGAAATGGCCTTGCCCTCTGCCCCTGTAGCAAAGCTGACTAGCAGCTGGTCAATTTTTCTGAAAGGCTTAGTCCTGTCAAGGTAGAACCTGAGAGCTATCTTTGCATGTCCAAGGAGTGCAGGATCCTTTCCCCTTTATTCTGAAGATTAGGGAAAAAGTTGGTAAATGGATGGATTGGTTTAAAGCCACACTGGGTACCACCTTGGGCATAAATGATGGGTTAGTCCTGAGGGAAACCCTGTCCGCATGGAAAATAATGAAGGGTTCCACAGCCATAAGAGCCTGCAACTCAGGCACTCTTCTTGCTGAACTGATGGCTAGAAGTAAGGCTGTTTTCCAAGAGAGGAATTTTAACTCTGCTGTAGCAGCAGGCTCAAAAGGGGGAAGCGTGAGCTTCTCTAGTACAAAGTTAAAGTCCCAAGCAGTACTGGGAGCTCTCCTCAGGGGTCTTAAATTGTTAGCTTCTCTCAGGAACTGTTTGATCAGAGGGTGAGAGAAGAGAGGTGGCTCAATGTTATAATGAGCTGAGATGGCAGAGGCATGAATCTTAATTGATGAGAAGGATAGGCCTTTGTATAGCAGCTCTGCTAGGTAATCTAGGATTTGAGGTAAGGTGGGCAGTGCTGTGTCCTTTCCTTGAGACTTGGCTCCAAGAACAGCATCTTTTCCACTTATCTGAATAGGATTTCCTAGTACTAGGCCTCCTGGCCTCAAGGATGACATCCAGCACCTGTTTGATTAGGGTTGCTGGTGGAGTATTCAGGGAATAAGCCAGGCTGCATGGTTCAGGGTTTGCAGCTGAGGATGCAAAATCGGTCCCTCCTGCTGAGACGGTAGAGAGGGGGTCTGATGTAGGTGCCAGGGTGGCACTGCTGTCAGACTGCGTAGGAGTGGGTACCAGTGCTGGCATGGCCAGTCTGGTGCAATAAGGATTGTCCTTGGCCTGTCCTGTTTGATCTTGAGTAGTACTTTTGAGAGGAGGGGTAGAGAGGGGAAAGGCATAGATTGAAAGGTTTTCCCATATAAAGGATAGGGCCTCCACTTTCCATGCTTGGCTATGGGGATTTCTAGTGCAAAATTTGCTCAATTGATGCTTTTGGGGGGAAGCAAAGAGGTCCACCTCTGGTGTCCCCCACCTGTGGATTAGAAGTTTGAATGAGTTGGGTTCCAGTTTCCACTCATGTGAGTCCAGTAGATTTCTGCTTAAGACATCTGCCAGTGAATTTTGTTTGCCTGGCAGGAACTGAGCTTGCAGGTGCACTTGATTGCTCAAGGCTGTGTTCCACAGGGCCATGACTAACCTGCAGAGTGGGTAGGAATGAGTTCCCCCCTGCTTGTTTATGTACCACATAACTGTGGTGTTGTCTGTCTTTATCAAGAGTTGTCCTGGAAGGATAACATATTTGAAGGCTGTCAGTGCATTCTGTACAGCTAACATTTCTTTTTGATTAATATGCAGGTGAATTTGTCTTGGGCTCCATTTGCCATGAATGCATTTGCCTGCCATGTGAGCCCCCCATGCATAGTGTAATGCGTCTGTTGTCAGAGTTTGGGTGACGAGATGTTGAGTGAAAGGGAGTCCCTTGTTGTGGTTGCAAGCCTCTGCCTACCAAAGGAACTCTGTCCTTAGACAAGGAATGATAGGAATTAGTGTTTCCAGGTCCTGAGAATGTTGACACTAGAGGCTTTTTAAGTACCATTGAAGTTTCCTCATATGCAGTCATGCATATGAAATTAGTGGAATGCATGTGGCCATGAACTGTAGGGCTTTGCAGTATTTTCCTTGCAGATAGCTGGGTTTTGGTGACCAGTAGTTTGAAGTAATTTGTCAAATAAACCTGGTTTTCTGGAGTGAGGAATGCCATCTGGGAAGTTGTGTTCAAGCTTGCTCCCAGGAATGCAATCTTTTAGGTGGGTACCAGGTGTGATTTCTTTTCTTTGATGGTATACCCCAGAGAAGTTAGGAGTCTCTTTACAAACATCAGGTGCTGAAGTAGCAATTCCTGACTGTCCGCCTGAGTCAGGTAATCGTCCAAGTATGGGTAAATTTGAATATTTCTCTGCCTGCAGTATGCAATGGCTTGAGCCAGGCACTTTGTGAATACCCTTGGCGCAATAGATAAGCCAAAGGGAAGTGCAGAGAACTGATAGTGCATAGAGGCTGCCCTGAAACATAGATATTTCCTGCAGGATTCCCTTATAGGGATGTGCAGATAAGCTTCTTTTAAGTCTAGGGTGATGAGCCAGGAGTCCTTGGCTAGCATAGGAAGCAGCTGTTGGTGTGTAAGCATTTTGAAATTTGGTACCACCAGGAAGGTGTTGAGAATGGACAGATCCAGGACAGGGCACCAAGAGTTCTCTTTTCTGGGCACCAGGAACAGTCTGGAGTAGAAACCGTGTTCCCTTTGCTCTACTGGAACAGGCTGAATAGCCCTGATACCGAGAAGAGAAAGTACTTGCTTTTGAGCCTCTGCCCACTGGTTTGGAGGAAGGTCTGGCAACCCGCTTGGGGTTGGCAGTGAGTGGAACTAGAATCTATATCCCTGGGATACAATGTTTAGGACCCATTGGTCCTGGGTAATGCCCTGCATGCAAGAAACTGGAAGTACAAGTTTTCCTCCAAGGAGTACAAGTACTTGGGCATGGTTGGGAAGGATGATAGACAAGTCATTGTGAACATTTTCCATAAGGGGGTGGCTTACCACTCCCTGTTTTTGAGGTGGGAGCACTCCACTGTTTAGATCTCTGCATACCCTGAGACTGTAGTCTTTGTGGTCTGTTGCCCCTGGGTTTGGACTGAGAAGGTCTGGGAGGGACTGGAAAGGACCAGTTTTTAGAAGGCCAATGCCTACCGAATCTAGGTGGCTGTACCTGTAAGAAATCTTTAACAGTTTACATAGATTTAGCTTTTTCCTCCATCTTTTTAAGAACTTCTGCTTTTGGGCCAAACAAACATTCTTGGTTTAATGGAGCATCTAGTAATTTTGCTTTGACATGTTCTGGCAAGATTTGTTCCTTCAGCCAAGCATGCCTTCTCAGTACAGACCCAGTGACAGCAGCCCTGCAAGATGCTTCTAAGACATCAAAACCACACTGCAAAGTATGTTTACTAAGTTGGTTTGCAGAATGCATTAACTCTTGTAAATCTTTATTTTCTGCACAATCAGGAATCAACAAAATTTGTTGTTTAATTAGTTGCATAATATGCTGCTGGTACTTCAACATGTGAAACTGGCAATTTAAAGCCCTGATGGCAAGAGTAGCAGAGGTATATACCTTCTTACCCCGTCTGTCTAAAGCCCTAGAATCTCTGTCCGAAGGAGCAGGGTTTTTGGCTGTAGTAGCCTTAGTACCTTTAGGTCCCTGAGAAATGGTCTCTGGATACGCAGTGGGATTTTTAAAAAGAAATTTGTGAGAGTCTGGTACTCTGTAGTACCTGTCAGGCTTTCTAGGAGGTGGTGGTAAAGTATCAGGGGTAAGACTGGATTCCATGAAGACATCATCTACAATATCCAGGACAGGGGGTATAGCTAGAGGCCTGTGCTGAGGCAAGTCTAAAAATTCTCTGAGTCTCTTTTTGGATTGTGGGTAGTCCTGGCATTCCCAGCGGAAATGCTCTCTTAAAGTATGCAAGGTTTCACTGAAAGAAAAGTCCTCTGGAGGGGAGGCAGAGGGAATGGAATCCTCTGCATTTGAATCCTTATAGGTAGATAAGGGTATGTCCTGCTAATCAGAGGGGTCACAGTCAATCGGACTCATGATCTGAAGAATGAGAAGGAAAACCAATTCTTTGTCTTAGAGGGGGAAGGCTGGCTTCCCCTAATTAAAATAGTAAGGTCTTCAGCCATTCTAAGCATTTGTTTCTGTGGCATGGGAGCTTGAAGAATGCACTTTGGTCATTGGTTTACTAGGCGTAGTGTGAACTCTGGGCCTGAGAAAGTCGGTAGTTTTAGTCAGAAACGAAGTAGTTGGTTTAATACACACAGAGCACAATCATAAAGTTTCCCTTATAAACAAACACATTCAAAAACTGAGAAAACTAATAATCTCATGCATATCAAAACTAGCCCTAAGTGGAGACATCCACCCCAACCCTGGCCCTACCATCTCCAACCCCAATCCTCATAATCAGACTAGAAACCACAACTTCTCCCATATTACAGCCAATAGAAAGCCAAGTGACTTCCTTCTACTAAGCCTAAATATTAGAAGTATATCCAACAAAGTCCATGAACTCCTTGCCACCATAGACTTGTACTCCCCAGATATAGTCATCCTGACAGAAACCTGGCTAAAACCTCACATTACCAGTGAGCAAATACTCCCTACAGGTTACGGCATACTAAGAGTAGACCGGCTAAACAAAAAAGGAGGTGGTGTAGCTATAATATTTAAACAGCATCTAAACATCCAGATCTTTAAATTATCAGCTCCACAAATAGGCAATGAAGAAATAATATATACCAACCTCAAAATTAACCAAAACAAAACCATCAACATAATTGGATGCTACTTCCCACCTGGCCAAAACATCCCTCCACTAGAAAACCTCCTCAGCTGGTCTACCCACCATCTCCCCCAAGAAACTATCATCTTAGGTGATTTCAATATTGACTGGCAATCCTGTTCTGGCAACAATCCAACCCATCATGTACACCTTCATGGCTTCACGCAACTAGTCCAGTCACCAACCAGGATAAATAAAAACTCCAGCAAGCACACTACCCTGGATTGGATACTAGTCAGTAAGGGCCCCGACTCATATACAACAGGCTGCTTATCAGATCACCTCAGTGATCACTCCCCAACATTCCTACTCAAAAAATACCTATACCAAGCTAAACCTGTCATCTACCATCAAATACGTAAAAAACTAAACTTTAACCCACTCACATTCATCTCATCCCTCAAAGAATGTAACTGGCATCCTCTAAAGTACCTCAGTCTAGATGACGCAGTTGAATTTTTTAATACTACCTTCCTGAACATCCTTAATTACCACGCCCCCATAAGATTTTCCAGAACCAAAGTACAACCCTCCCCATGGCTACAGAAAACCACTAAGTCAGAAATGAAAAACAGGGATAAAGCCTGGGAGCACTGGCACAAAACCAAAACCCCCTCAGCTAGACAGAAATTCCTAGAACTACGCAATAGAGACAAAAAGCTAATAAAACAGGACAAATTCCAGTACTACCAGTCTGCCCTAGACTCCTCACAACACAGCCTCAAACAATTCTGGTCCTCCATAAACTCCATCCTCCACCCAGGTAAAGTCAGTACCCCTCCTCCTAACATCCCTCACTCCTTAGAAAATATTGCTACCTCATTCAACACACACTTCACCCAAACCATACTATCACTAGCTAAACAGCACAACCCCCCTCCAACCCACACCTTCAACTAGTAATCTCCCCACTGCCTTTTCTTTTTCTCCTGTACCTACCTCCAACATAAAAAAACTCTGAACTAAACTTAAACCCACCAAATTAGCAGCAGACAACCTCCCAAGTGAATACCTACAAATTGCAGCTGATGCTCTGGCCTACCCAGTATCCATCTTGATTAACCGATCTCTGTCAGAAAGTTACGTTCCCACACTATGGAAAGTCTCACATATAATTCCCCTCCACAAAGGCGGACCCTCTGCAGAACTAACCAATTACCGCCCCATAGTTATTCTCTCTCCACTCTCCAAAATACTAGAGAGATGCATACACTCTCAGGTCTCAGACTACCTCCTTACAAACAACCTCCTTTCCAGTACTCAGCATGGTTTCTGACCAAACCATAGCACCACCACTGCCTTACTCTCCTTTACTAACACTATCCTTCAGCATAAAAACAATGGCTGTCTCTCCTCTGCTACTTTCCTAGACCTATCTAAAGCATTTGACATGGTCCCACACAAACAACTTATCTCTGTCCTCAATAACCTAACCTTCTCACAATCAGTCACCAACTGGTTTCAGAGTTACCTGTCTGACCACCAACAATCTGTTGTATGGCAGAATGACATATCTCACCAACTACCTGTCTCCATAGGGGTTCCCCAAGGATCCATCCTTGGACCCCTACTCTTCTCTGTTTACACCAATAATCTAGCCTCTGCCACCAAACATGGCACACTCATACAATACGCAGATATTCGACCATCATCTGCTCAGCCCAGTCCCTACCAAAACTGCAAAAAGTCACACAGGAAGCCTTTTCCTCTGTTGAAACATGGTTATCCGATGCCCAATTAATACTCAACCCAAACAAAATTAAACTACTCATCTTCCAACCCACCAAACATACTCAAAACAACTCTCACTTTAACATCACAGCAAAAGACAACACCACTATATACCCAACTGAACACACCAAATTACTAGGAGTGGAAATAGACAATAAACTAAAGTTTGACATTCACATATCCATGACCATAAAAAAAGTCCACAAAAAACTAGGAGCATTATACAGAAATAAGCAATTTCTCACCAAAGCAGCAAAGATTTCAATAGCAAATTCCCACCTTATCTCCACCCTACTTTATGCCTCTCCAATATATACCAACCTAAGGCAATGTGATCTAAACAAGCTAGAGACCTGCTACAACAAAATCGCCAAATTCACCACAGGGGCATCCTACCGTAGTCAACACTGTCTCTCACTTGCTGAACTGGGCTGGCCTGAACTCTCTCACCTCCTTCAGTGGTATCAACTCTCACTCGCCCACAAACTAGTAAACCATCCACTAAGTGTCCCATCCCTCCAGAATCTACTCCAACCCTATCGCACCACCAGACCACTAAGATCCAGCAACAAAAATCACTTGCAGATCACTAAAGTCAATAACTCTGCTGGTGAAGCACTATTCTCTTGCGCCATAGCCAAATTATGGAACTCACTCCCACCCACAATTACCTCCGTACCATCATGCACCCACTTCAAAACTTTACTAAAAGCGCACCTAAAAACATGCTGGCTATGCCCTTGCAGCTCCCACTCTAATATCATCCACCCCATCCAACCACTACCTTTCTTTCCACTCCACTAACTACCTTGATTATAGCAAGCTCAGATGCTCATAAGCCTAGTACTTATTATACAGCAGGAACTTTTCATTGTAACATTTGTTAATGTCTGTTATGTACTTCACAGATAAAGGTTGTCTACTGATGTACTATGTTCTTCATCTGTAAATATGTTGTAAGTAATTGCTATGTTAAATTGTTAATCGCTATGTAATCCAGTGTAACTACTGTCTGTTTATTTTACTGTGGAGCTTTTCTCCCCGGGCCTCCGCTGAAAATGGACCTACGTCCAGTCGGACACTCCCGGTCAACACATTTAAATAAATAATACGAACATCGGAAGGTCTGAATACACCCTCAGAAGCCGGTGCCTGCACAGAGGCTCCGGACCCATCCAAGGCAGAGACATCAGCAGGTTCCATAGTCGAACAAGCATCTCGCGGCATACCGGAAACCGAAAGGGTCTCAGTAGAGGCCTGCAAATCTGTAAAAGCAGGTATCAGGGGCTGCGAAGGCGCCTCACTGAGTACCAGCGGACTGACGACTAGCTTAACGGAAGTGTCGGTAGTTTTGGACCTATGCGGTCTGTCTCTGTCTTTATCCTTACGTTTTTTTGGAAGATCGGTAGTCGGATGGCTTATCGAAGCCATTTCAGAATACAAAGAACGAGAGCGAAAGAATTCAGTGACAAAGATAGCCTGATGACGAATAGTTCGGGTGGTAAACAAGGCACAAAACCGACAGGGAGGAATGTCGTGGTCTGGGCCTAAGCAGGTGACGCAGCAAGAATGAAAATCTCTGTGAGGTATTTGCTTTCCACAGACAAGACAATTGTTAACTTTTTGTGACATCGGTTAGAGCAAGAAAAAAGGATTCCCAATGAGGTACTTATCTTTAGAAGACTTCAGGTTTGAAACTTGAAAAATGAAAATTTCAGGTAGTGGCCGACCAGCACTTGAGATCTGCTTTGGGCTCCCACGCGGTAAAAAAAGCTGATGTAATGGTGTAGGCTGCATGTTTTATATCCCTGACGACCTGACATCTTGAATGAGGCGACAGCACCCGAAGCAGAAATCCCAAGACGCTGGTATTTGGGCCGACTGAGGGCTACCTGCAGGCAGATAACCCAAGTGTGATGACTGCAACAGTGAAACATGAAGAACATCTTCTCCAAAATTAACTTTGGGCCCCTAAAAACAGAGTTGGCTAACTTCACAGCACCCATGCAAACGGAGAATAGTTGCATGACTGCCGAATCATACACCAATGCACTGTACGAATACATACACAAATGCATGGATCTTGCCATATCCAATAGAACCAAGACACTCTCCTCCAAAAAAAGGAAGCCAGTCTGGTGGTCCCCTGCCATAAACAAACTCTACAACAGAAGGAGGAAATTGATGCGGAATAAGGTGAAGTCCCAAGACTTGAAAAACTCCCTTGGCCTCAACAAAAAGTTGAGATCCCTCATCAAATCCTCTAAAGCTAGCTATGAAAACAGAATTGCAGCAGATAGTAAAGACAACCACAAGACCTTCTATAGTTATGTAAAGAATCTCCATGGCAATACCCAGATTTGCTCTGAGCTACTGCACAATGGTACCTCCTATACCGAGCCAACAGATATTGCCAATATACTGGCAGACAGATTCAGTGCCAACTTTACCCCCCCCCCCCAAAGGACCAGTCACAATACCAGTAGATTGCCAGGCACCCAGTATTTCTGCTGCACAGGTTAAAACAGCACTGTCCAAGGCCAAGAATACAGCTTCTATGGGACTGACAATATCCCTGGCTGTATTTTACAGGAACTACGGAGTGAACTGGCACCTCACCTGTGTGCCCTGTTCAATCACAGCCTCACCTCAGGCTTTGTCCCTACTGAATGGCACACTGCTACAGTCATCCCTCTCCACAAAGGAGGAGCCACTACAGACTCTGGGAACTATCGCCCCATTAGCCTGACGAGTCTGATATGCAAAGCTAGGGAAGCATCATTATGAATTTAAACAAGGATATAGGGAATCTCCAAACTCTGAATCCCACACAGTTTGGTTTTGTGAAAGGTAGATCATGCCTGCTCAGTTTGGTCGACTTCTTTGAGTTAGTCACCAGAGTGTGGATGAAGGCAGAGTGGTTCATGCAGCCTACCTTGATCTGCCCAAGGCCTTTGATACCATTTCCTACTCAGGAATCCTAGAAAAACTCACTAAGCTAGGCAGCACCCCTATATCACTAGGTGGGTTTCAAATTGGCTCACAGATCACAGTGTGAAAGTAGCTGACTCCAAGTCAGACTGCCGACTAGTCATGAGTGGAGTCCCACAGGGTTCAGTCCTGGGTCCTCTTCTGTTTGGTATCTACTTCTCTAAAGTCCAGGCCAACACGAGAAGGGACTGTGGGTGACAAAGTTCACAGAAGATTGCAAGTTGGGAACTATTATTAACTCTCCAAGTGATGTTGACATACTACAGAATGGCCTCCCTGAGACTGACTGGTGTCAGAACCATGCCCTTAAGCTCAGTACCAAAAAAACGTGTTATCATCCCCTTTGGAAAAAAAACAGTTCCCATGAATTACCACATCAATGCTAGTCCACTGAACACAGAAGGTGTTATAAGAGATCTGGGAACACAGGTTGACAGCAACCTCTCTTTTGATCAGCACATTGCCACTGTGGTCAGAAAGTCCTTCTATGTGGCACATCTCATTACTAAGGGGATTGCATCCAGGAAGAAAGAGGTCATTGTCTCCCTCTACTCTTCTCTCATTAGCTAGTCATCGAGTACAATGCCCCATTTGGCATGTACCTCACTAGACACCTACAACAACTGGAGAGACCACAAAAGTACCTCAGAAAGAGGATCCTAGGCCTTAAACACTTGTCCTATATGGACAGACTCAAAAAAATACAACTATTCTCGGTCTCATGTCGCCTACTTAAAGGCGATCTCTGCTTGACTTACAAAACCATGTCTGACCCAGCTCTGTTAGAAATGCTACATCTAAAGAAATTCCAATCCCTCCGCACCACACGCTCCAGAGACCTCAACCTCATTACTACAATTAACAGAATGTACTGGAGGGACAGGTTCAAAACACAGAGATTGTCCATGCTGTGGAATAGACTTCCCATACATGTCAGGCACTGCACCTCGCTGACCCTCTTCAAGAGAAATCTCTATGAGTGGATGGGAAACAGAAAATTCACCCCTGGGATAACTCCAGTGGCTCTACTCGACAGGGGCACTGGGAACTAAGGTTGGGTGGCACGATGCCAGGGTAATCCTATGGCTAGGCTTGTAAAGGCCCCAAGGCCATTAGTCTAGAACACACCTATGAGCCTATAGGCACGGCTCCTTCCAGTGCTTGCTTTGAAAATGTCACCATTGCAATTCTTTGTGCAGTACCCATTTGTTTCTCACTTCTCATCTTCAGCATGCATTATTATATCAATCAAGATTTGAAGAGTCTAACATCCATGATGCGTCGTTGCTTCAGGGCTCAGGCTTCTGAGTCTCTAGCCCTTTGGCTGTCCTTCAACAACTTCCACCATGGTACAGTTATTGCTTTTGATTCTTCAAAATGTAGACCCACATTCCTAGTGGATATAACAGATGCTTTCATATCATGTTTGCTGATCTGTGAAAGGCCCATCCTTTGTGGGCTCCAGATACCCTTCTGCCATCCTCCCATTCCACTGTGTTGTGCCCTCCATCCAGTCACATCTGTGGGCAGTTGGAAAGTTTAGATTACTTATCTGTATATTACTCTGTAACAGTTATATCTGACAAGTCTTTATTGTTTTTGATTTGCAGGGAGTGTGTGCGCTGAGTTAAGAGCAGTTTGCAGCCTCAGGAATTTGGCATGTTCTCTTGGTGCTGCATGGTCTATATGTACTATAGATTGTTCGCTAATCTTACCTTAGTGTTTTGAGAGGTGCTTTAAAATATAGCCACTTATTGAGTCTTATGTGATACATTGTAACTGTTATGTGGTTCAGGCTATGTCAAACCATCTAGCAGTTTTCATAAAGTAAAGGATATTGGTAGTCACACTGAAGTGTTTGTGTTCGGACAAGCTGTATTTCTGCTCTTTTCTGCACAACTCGTGAAAATAGTAAATGTGAAGTTGTTCAGTCTCGCCATTCATTCTTGACTGATGGGTTCGGAGCCAATCCCTCGGCTCCGACACGACCACATGCAAAGCTCGAGGCCTTCCAGTAGCTCGAGGCCAAGCCCCCTATCCCACAATGCACTGTGAATTACCTCAGATCTGGTTTGCCGCGGCATCTGATCGGAGATTCCAGTGAAAGCTCGGGCCAGTAATCTGTAAAAATTTTCTATTTAGTATTTTAGTATATACTTTTAGTAAGTTTTGGATATAGGTAGTTAGATATTGAGCTCTTATAGCTTCATTGCAGTTCCCTTCCTGTGTGTTTTATATATATTTGTACATATTACCTTTCTTTAAATATTTGGCCTCATTTTGTGGCCTAGTTATCTTTGGATAGTATAGTGTAACAGTTCTGTGTGTGTGGTTGTTTACATAGTTTTCTATAGCAGTTATAGTATAGTGTAGCAGTTTTTGGATACCTTTATCTAGGTTCTTCTGTGTGCTTGCTTGTGTTTAGAGCCTATTATTTCTAATTTTACACTAATTGTTCATCTACGTGTGTTCAGAGTGGTATCATGGCAGATGATAGGGAAAAACATCCAAAGTCCGGTTTCAAAAAATGTCCGGACTGTAACCAGAAAATGTCAGCTACTGATGGACATGTTACATGTATATATTGCTTGGAGGCTGTCCACTTGCAAGAATCTTGCGCTATCTGCCATTCCTTTTCTTCCAGGGATCTGTTAGAGAGGAAAAGGAAATTAATGGACAGGGGGTTGTTAAAACACCCTTTTCAAGATGCATTGAGTGACCAGGATGTTGCTAGCAAATCCTCTACATCCTCCATGTCATTTGTTGATTCTAAGGACTCCAAACAATCGAAAAAGTCAAAAAAAATCTGCTGAGACATTGGCTCCACTGGTTTCGGAGCCGACTGTCTTTTCTTTTCGGAGCTGGACCACAGCCTTGGAGCCAGTATCCGAAGTGCCTCAGTCACCATTGCTCCAGTCAGCACCATCTATTCATTCATCGAGGTCACCTGTCAGCCTTTCGGATGTGGATATGGATCGATTGGTGCAGAAGCTTCTCCAGGCACCAGGCCTTGCTAAATTGTTGTCGGCTCCGACCGAAGCGGCTTTGGAGCCGAAGACCATTACTCCTGCTTTGTCTACTCCTCCTCCAAGTCATGCCAGCCCTTTGGAGCCAGAAGAATCAGACCTGTTGATCGTGGCGCCATTGGGGTCGAGGCCTGCTCCAGTGTCCTCGGCGCCAACTGGGGATTCTAGGAGCAGACACTCTCCAGTCGGATCCGGAGAGTATAGTCGAACTGACTTGTCAGTGCTGACTCTCCCTCTCGGGGCTTTGGCTCGGATGAGCTCGGTTTCTACCTCGGGTTTGGAGCCCATTGCCTCGGTGCAGGAGGGTTTGACGGTTCCCTCGGATCCGTCGATTCCTTTCCATTGGAGCCGTGGTGCCTTCGATGCCATGAGGAGAGCTTTGTCTCCCAAGACATCCTCGACTTCAGGCCTTGCTTCCTCATCCCCTAAAGCGCCTGTGTCTGCTTCTGCTGCTATCGTCCTGGCTAAGTGTAGCGACCCTGAGCCCCAGGTAGCCC
This sequence comes from Protopterus annectens, assembly GCF_019279795.1. Lineage (NCBI taxonomy): Eukaryota > Metazoa > Chordata > Ceratodontiformes > Protopteridae > Protopterus > Protopterus annectens. The sequence continues at coordinate 17,928,767 of NC_056725.1, read as the reverse complement.
TACAGGGTGCCCCCTGCTCTTCCCCGACCCCTACAGAAGCACCCACTGAGGAGGTTCCTAGGAAGAGATTGTGCAAGAGGAGACACTTGGACTCCTCACAGGAGTCTTTAACATCTGATACTGACTTGGATGAGTCAGAAGGGTCCCCCTCTGAGGATATATCCTTTGCTGAGATACTTGAGATCCTTAGGCAGAAGGGTGATTGGCAGTCCAAAAACCCTACTGAGAATGAGTCCGTTCTCCTGAAGGCTTTCGGGTCTCAACCCTCCACCTCTTGGGTGTCTCCGCCCTTCAATGAACTCATGCAGTTGGTTTCTCGAAGGGCGTGGGAGTCACCGGAGTCCATGGAGCCTGTCCCTAGGAGGCCTAACAAGTTTATATCAGCTCCACCAGGCAAAACATTCTTAACCAAAGGAGTTCCTGTTGATGCCATGGTGGTGGCGGTGGCCACCATAAAGGAAATGTCTGAGACTTCCTTGTCTATCCATCCTCCTAATAGAGGGTCTAGGATCATGGATAGATATGGGAAACGCATGTTCAGTTCAGCGACTTTTGCTCTCCATTCACTGAACTACTTAACCCATTTTACTAAGTTGCAAAGAGATCTCCTTAAGGAGTTGGGAGATGCTCTTCAGGGTACAGTGGCTGCAGGTGCTTCTAATAAAGTTGCTGCCCAGCTTTCTACCCCAAATTCCATTGTCAACTCATCCATGCGTCTCATATCCTATGCAGCTGATGGAACGAGTAGGGCAGTGGGTACAGGAATCGCTCTTAGAAGACATTCGTGGATGCACTTGTGTTCCTTCGCGGAGCCCTTCAAGTCATCCTTCATGAACATCCCCTTTGATGGCTCACCCCTCTTTGGGCCTAAGGTGAAGGAAACCTTGACCAGTTGTGAACAGGAGGGAAAGACTCTATCGTCGGAGTTCGTTTTTCCACCCCTACTCGACCTTATCCCAAAGGTCAAAGGGGAGGGAAAATGTGGTTCCAGAAAGCCCAAGGAGCCTTTCAGGACACATGTGGTGAACCCCCCCTCCAGGGGCAGAGGAGGGGGCAATAATGGAAGACGCCGCCTTCGCGGCAGAGGGGGTCCGCAACATCAGGGTGACAGAGATCACTTCTCTGGGCAACCCTAACAGCACTCATGAAAGGAGGCCTGACTGTCCTGCTCTGGAGGCAGTCAGGGGTTGCTTATATTTGTACCCAGACGCCTGGCAAAAAATAACAAAAGACAGCTGGGTACAAAGTATCATTTTCAGAGGGTACTTCATACCATTCGCCACACCCCCTCCATCTATAAGGAGAATCCCAGACGTTCCACCCAGTTACAGGGAACAGGCAACTGTAGAGGTCCAAAATTTGCTAGAAAAAAGAGTCATCCAGCCATTCCCAGCAGACCAAACAGGATCCGGAACTTACTCAAGATTCTTTTTGGTTCCAAAGAAAACAGGGGACTGGAGACCCATTTTGGACCTCAGCAGACTGAACCAATATGTAAGGAAAGAGAAGTTCTGAATGGTCACGCTTCAGTCTATACTTCCCTTCTTAGGGAAAGACAATTGGATGTGCTCGATAAATCCCAAGGATGCGTACTACCACATAAAGATGGCCAGGCCATCCAGAGATCACCTGCATTTCCGGCTGGGAGCCAATCATTTTCAGTTTTGAGCCCTGCCCTTTAGTCTCACTACAGTCCCCAGAGTGTTCACCAAATGCATGGCAGTGGTCCACAGCTCACCTGAGGTGTCTAGGACTCTAGTTGTTTCTGTACCTAGATGATTGGCTCCTTACTGCCACCTCCAGACATCAACTTATTCAGGCAAGGGAGTACACTCTGTCACTCTGCAGTCATCTAGGCACTACAGTCAACTCAGAAAAGTCTGTCTTGTCGCCATTAAAGCATATCGTTTTTATCGGGGCAGAGCTGGACACTTCAACCACCACTCTAAGGCTACCAATAGAGTCTTTCTTCTTCATCAGCATGTGAGAACATTGGTATCGAAAGACAGAGCACCAGCTTCAGAAGTTCTGAAAGTATTGGGTATGATGGCTGCAGCATTCCTAGCCATACCATCAACAAGAATGCATATGTGGATCCTTCAGTGGCTGTTGTTCACTCAATGGTCTTACCAGGAGCTACACATGGACCACACAGTATTGATTACAAGCTTTTGCAAGAAAGACCTCCAGTGGTAGTTGACGTCTCTTCATGTCACCATAGGATTGCCCCCTTTGTTCTACCCCTTCCAGTAGCCATTGTGACCACGGACACTTCCCTGATAGGGTGGGTGGGGGGCATTTTCAAGGAAAGACTGCCCAAGGCACATGGACCGATCAGGAGTCACATTTGCATATCAATATCCTGGAGATAAGTGCAGTACTTTTGGCATTGCAGTACTTCCAGGACTCTCTTCCTCTAGGAACGATTGCAATTCAGACAGACAATATGTCAGAGGTCTGGTACTTGAACAAGCAAGGGGGAACCAGATCTTACCCCCTTTGCTGAGAAGCAGTCAGAGTTTGGCAGTGGGCTATGTCCTACCAGCGCTTTCTGTTGGCAACGCACATCCCGGGGAGATCCAACGTGATAGCAGACAAACTAAGCAGGGGCGTTTATATTACGCTGTCGAAAACTCAAACTGTCGACAGCGTAATAATCGACACGAAAATGTCGAAAACCCCCGAGCATCGAACACACAAAAAAAAAAAACACCCAAACACAACACAAATTGCTCTATGCAGGGGGGCAAGCCCTCTGCACCTCCCAACCCCCCACTACTTAAATATACCAACTCCAAGATCACACTACATTGCAGTAAATGGAAATCACCCCTTACGGAGATTTCCATTTACACACGCAATGGCTTTTGCTTTCGACATTTTGGTGCAGACAGTATCAGCTTCGATATTGTCGGCCTTCAACAGGGTGAAGTAGACCCAAGCAGGGCAGTCTTTTTGCCACACATGTGGTCCCTCAAGAAAGAGATTGTGGATAGGATTTTCCGCAAATGGGGCCAGACTTGCTGCGACCTTTTTGCCAGTCACATCAACACAAAATGCAGAAGCTACTTTGCTCTGATTCCCCCTCCGGGAGATGCCCCGAGGGACACGCTCATACACGATTGGCCCCCGGGTCTCCTTTATGCATTTCCACCAATACCATTGATACCAAAGGTTGTCCAGAGAACAAAATCCCTGGGAAGGACCATCATCCTTATAGCCCATCATTGGCCTTGGCAGATTTGGTTCCCATTCCTTCAACATCATCTCTTGGAGGATCCCTGGATTCTGGACCCAGTTCCAGACCTCCTGACACACCCGTCGGGGGACCTTCGCCACCTGTTAGACATCAAGAATAAAGTGGTAACCAATGCCCTGTATGGACATGTGTCTGAAAATCCAGGGCATTCATTTAGCTTTATGGTTATCTCAAATGTGACTACTAACCTCCGTGGAGGAGACATTGTCAACAAAACTGAAAAGGAAGAAAGCAAATGGATCATGAACCTCAGAGCTAATTTATTTCCTGGGCTCAACAGAGTAGTTCCTATTAAACCTATTTTGAAAGAGAGAAGCCTAATTAAGAAATGAAATGGAGGCTTAAGGAAGGCGTGCATCTGATTGCTGTATGTGATTGGTTGAGCAATTAAGGATCTTTATTTAACAGCAGTAAGTCAGGTCTACACACTAGGATCTGAAGAAGGTTTTTTAACTGAAAGCGCTTATCCTGTTTGACCTGCAACTTGAACAGCACAATTTGTGCTTTTTATTTCTTCGTTTTATTAAAGCCTACATTTTAACAGAATTTCTCAGTGAACTTTTCATTGTGGTGGAAGCCTTTTTTTTCATTTTACTATTTTTGCCTATTAAGGCTTCCTCTGGAGGTGTTTTTTGGTTTGGTTGTTTAAGAAAATTATATCTTAGTAAGTGGAAGAGATTTTCCATATGGGCCTCTAAGAATAATATTGATCCTTACCCAAGCCCCCATGACATCCATATTAGAATTTTTAACTATGATCTTTAACAAAGGAGCGACAGCAGCAACAGTTCGGGTTCAGTTGGCTGCTATTTCTAATTTTCATCTTGGATTTGACAGTTTAAATATCATGTCCCACAAGTTATCCAAAGCTTTTCTCAAGAGGACATTTCACATGAGACCACCTGTGAAAACTCCCTATTCTCCATGGAAACTAAATTTTATGCTTTCACGTATGATTCTCCCTCCGTTTGAACCAGCATCATCTTGTGACCTCAAATATTTGTCATGGAAAACCATTTTTCTGGTAGCTATTACTTCTGCCCACAGAGTGTCAGAGCTTCAGGCGTTATCTATCAACCCTCATTTGATTTTTCATGCTGACAGAGTATCTCTTAGGACAAATCCTTCCTTAAGTTTGTTCAGAAACCAATATTAACCAAGTTATTGAGTTACCAGTTTTCTTCCCTAATCATTCCAACAAATTAGAGTATATACTGCAGCAACTTGATGTTCACAGACAGCTCAGATTTTATTTGGATAGAACAAAAGATTTCAGGAAATCAGACCAACTTTGTTTCATTCTCTAAATCCAGGAAAGGCAAACCAGTGGTTAAAACAACTTTGTCTAAATGGTTATCTGACTGTATCACTTTTGCCTATTCAGCTGCTAATATGCCCTTGCAACACAAGATTAAAGCTCACTCAACCAGAGCAGTTTCTACATCCATTGCATTTTCAGCCAAACTTCCCCTTGATAACATTTGTACAGCAGCCACTTGGTCAAAACCTCATACCTTTATCACTCATTACAAAGTGGATAAGGCCTCCAGGGATAGAGCATCCTTTGGGTCCACGGTCTTGAAAAATGTACTCCTGTGAGCCACCCGAGATTGATGGTGCTTGGGACACTACCCATCAGTCAAGAATGAACGGCGAGTTTGAACAACTTCACATTAAGAAGTTATGTACTCACCATAACGTTCCATGTGAGTTGTTCATCTCGCCTTCATTCTTGCGTCCCTCCCTCCAACCCCCTCCTGGCTGATAGTTGACCTAGATGTTGCTTGATCCTGATTGCTCAATGTCTTCTTACTTTTATAGGGGAATAACTATTAGATATGGTTATAGTATATGCAGCAAACAAGATCTGAGGTAATTCACAGTGCATTGTGGGATAGGGGGCTTGGCCTCGAGCTATTGGAAGACCTCGAGCTTTGCATGTGGCCATGTCGGAGCTGAAAGATCGGCTCCGAACCCATCAGCCAAGAATGAAGGCAAGATGAACAACTCACATGGAACATTATGGTGAATACATAACGTCTTCTTATGCAGTATTTAAGATATTGATTGGAAATTTTATTTGTTGTTTTAATTATTTTATTTGGGTGTTATTTGCTCAGTTGCTCAGTATAGTCTTGCTTTTTCTGCTAGTCCTTTCCAACTGTCCTTGTAATCAGGGTTTCTTAGTGCAGCAACAACAGGTTGTATCTCAAGAAAACATATTCAAAAGTTACCCAAAACTGCTTCAACATATTCATTTTTTTTCTGACTGAATTTTTTAAGAAGTTAAGATCTGTTACAGAAGTAATAACACCATTACTGTGAGTGATTGCTTAGCATGCTTAACTGTTCAGAATAGTTTTTGAACAGAGTGATTAGTTGTTAGTCTTAAGAGCTGCAGAAACTTAACCTTGTCATTCTGCAGTGATGAAAAAGTTTTTTTTTCTGAGTCTTATGAGTTGCCAGTTAACATAATAGGGAGTCATGGCAGGTTGTTCATCGTGACAAGGGGGTGTTAAGGTGACCCTTCTTTAACTTGTAGTTAGAATCCTAGAGTAGAAATCATTATGATAGCAAGCAGCATTAAAAGTTGAGAGTGTAAAGTGATTCACAAAGCAGAATAACCAGGTAGACATAATTAATGTGAAACTTGAATCGGGATATTTTTTTTCTTTAGCGTTTTGCTCGCGCAGATAAACGTGGTAAGTTACCTCGTTGGATTCAGGAACATATCACTGATGCTAATCTGAACCTGACTGTTGATGAAGCCATCCAAGTTGCCAAGTATTTTCTACGCCAGATGGCCCAGCCTTTCAGGAAGGTAAGTGCCCCCCCCCTTTCAGTGAATATTTTCTACTAAATTGCTAGTTAGTCAGTAATGCCAGACATGAGACTTTCATACATTTTACTGTGCTCAAAATGCATGTTGATTCAAAACCTGTTGTTCTATGAACCTTTTAAGTGAATTAGAGTAAAATTTCAAAACTCTACTCATTTTTGAGTATTTGCTCCCCATCATTTTTTACTTTGTCTACAGTTTTGGAGCAGAGAAGTTGAGAGTTATATTTTTCAGGGTGTCTTTCCCATGCTGTATCCCATGGACCAGTGATAAGTGGGACAGATGTCAGTCTCCAACATATGACATTGTAAATATGTGAATTATTGTTGTACGCACATTAATACAACTACATTATATTATTTTGTGTGTTACTACTTCAGCTAACATTCATTTATTCAGTAAATATGTATCAAACAGTTTGTTGCATTTCTTCTTTTGAGCTGTCGTTATATATTTATGAGCTCAGTCTTTCAGCTAGGGTACATTTATTAGTGAATAGGTTGCATTTTGTTCCACTGTGTTTAATATTCATTTTGTCTATATACTTGCTAGGCAGTTTTATAAAGTATGATATATGATTATAGTTTCCTCCTGTGTCATGGCTGAAAAAGGTTATCTGGCCAGCCGATGTACCCAATTATCAAATACTAATAAATAAATAAGTCATCATCCACCCCTTTTCCTCATGCAGTCAGGGTGTTGCATCAACTGCCACCACCTCTCTTGATTTTCATTTTACTGTCTTTAACAGACTGGTATAACTGTCACAGGTATTCTCTCACAAAGTCTGCATATCTTTTGGCTGGATGTCCTACTTCCTGTGCCTCTCAAATCTTCGTTACTAAATCGTCTTCTATTTTTCTGCATACTTGACTGAACCATCATAATCTGTTCTTATCTTCTGTGTAGTTTCCTTATTTCCTGGGCTGTCCAGCAGTGTGCATCCTTACACATATTTAAGGCACGTCTCCATTACCTCAAGCTTCCACAGCCTTCACTACCCATGTTTCTGTACCATATATTAATATTGATCACACCACTGTTTTGCACACCTTATTTTTCAGCTTCTTTGGCATTTTTCTGTCATACGCTACCCCTTACACTCACTGCCAATTGGCTGTAGCACCTTTGATTCTAGCTTTGACCTCTTCATTCGGACATCCCTTCTCCTCAACCATTCTTCCCAGATACTTGAAGCTGTTGACCTGTTCCATTATTTTCCCTTCTGTCTCTCATTTTTCAGTTTCTTCTGATTTCCCCCTTTTGTATCCTGACATCTGTCTTATCTGTACTCTGTTTTGTCTCATTTGCCTTCAGTTTTGAATTCCTTTACTCTGTCATTTGCTGGAGTTCTTATTCAGAGTCTGCTAGAGTCATACAGTCTATAGCAGCTTTGTTGATCTGCCCCCTCCAGCTTGTTTGCTAATGTAGACTGCCACCAGTACGAGCAACAGTAGAGTCAGACCTGAAACCTAATGTATGTCCCTGCCATTGTGGGCCCCTCTTTGAGTTTAAACACTGTTCGTACCTGTGTCATTGCGTACTTGTACATAGCCTGCACTAATTCTGCCAGTGTTTCTGGGACTGCAGACTATTGCAGAACTGCCCAAATCAGCTCTCTTGTGACCTTGTCATGTTTTCTTCAAGTCAAGGAATGCACAGTTTTCTCATCTCCAGCATCTTCTGAACTGTCTTTCTCATTGCAAACACTGGGCTGGCTGTGCTGCATCATGAACTGAATCCAGACTGCTTGTCTCTCATCTTACTTTCTAGTACTCTGTGTATGTATTTATCAGTCTCCATGTACAGCAATTTCATGCAATCTAATGGGGGTCTTGACACCTTTCTGCTGCCTGCAATTGTCAGTGTCCCCTTTGTTCTTGTACACTGACATTAGAATGCTTATTCATCATTCATGTGGAATATCCACTCCTTTTTCTCCATACCTCAGATGGTACCCTCAGGAACTGTTTCTTCCTTTACTCACCCAAATTCTTGATTGTGTTTGCCATGACTTCTGTGCCTGCTGCTTTCTCTGACTTCATTTTCCTTAATGGTGTTCATCCCTCTAGAGGGGGTTCCTCTTCCTCTTTCATTGTAGGCTATTCATGGGACAGTACATATTCTGTTTCTTACTCTTTATTCAGAATCTACTAAAAATACTCCTTCCATCTGCTTTTTGATGTCCTCAGCACTGATGAACAGATTGTTGCTGTCTTCCCTTATGAGTGGCATCTGTTTGCTGTCCTTGCTGTTCTGTCATTGCCTTGCAGATTGATAGAGCTTCTTTGTGCCATCTACTTCTTTCCAGAAGTTGTTAGATTTGCTCTGATGCCTTATTCTTTGCCATGGAGACTGCCATCTTAGCCTCTTTGTTAGCCAACCAGTACTTCTTATCAAGGTCTGTCTTTTCTGTCTCCAATTTCTTCATGCATTCCTTTCTTTTGATAACATCATAGACTTATGCATTCTACCACCAGTTTCTTTTATGTACTTTATTTCCATATTTCTCTTGGTTGCAATTCTGATCTATAATGTTCATAAGCTTCATAGGTTTATAGGTTAGTACTAGGCTATTTGCCCTTGTGGGCCATTTTAAGCCTAGCCAAGTACCCCATGTGAGAATCAAACCCTGCACCTTGTGCCTGCAAGGTAAACACCTTAACCATTCTGCCATCTTCCCACCCCCCTGTTTTGAGAAGTTGCCATTCAGCTTCACATATTTCCTCCTCTTTCTGAGGCAGATGTGAGTATTTCCTTGAACTCCTGTGCTTTCTCTCCAGATCTTTAACCTAGTCTGTTTCGTCATTACAGATTTCTCTGACCATGACTTGCAATTGATTGTGGTCACATGTGGTTTATGTTGTGAGCTGAAAGTTTCACTGGAGGTGACTTTGCAGTCTCTGAGTCTTTCTCAAAGCCCTTTCATTACTAGGAGGAAGTTTACCTAAGTTGCATGTTGACCATTCTTATATGTGATCTTGTGAGTGTCTCCCTTGGTGAGTCATGTGTTAACTACCATTAAGCTATTTGCCAGACAGAAGTCTAGAGTGGGCTTTCCTTTATTCCTGTTAGGCAGTCCTCATATCCTGCTCCGTGTGTTCTGGTATGAGCATTCAAGTCCCCCATCATCAACACCAACTCCTGTTGTCCTTCTTTATCTTCGTTATCTTAATTTCTATGTTAAATTGTTAATCGCTATGTAATCCAATGTAACTACTGTCTGTTTATTTTACTGTGGAGCTTTTCTCCCCGGGTCTCCGCTGAAAATGGACCCACGTCCAGTCGGACACTCCTGGTCAACAAATTTAAATAAATAAATAAATATCTAGTAGGGTCTGCAACTGCTGCCTGACTGCAGTATTTTCCTCACCATCACATCCCTGCTGTGGGGCATAGGCTGAGATTATGAATATTGCCCTGTCTTTACAACGGAGTCTGATTGCTGCAAGTCTGTCCCTCACAGTCATCAGAACACTCTAGCTTATCACATTTCCCCACCATTTCTAGCCTGTCCTCCTCCTGAATAGTAAACTCTGGATCCCAAGCCAAGTAACTGCCTCACTGCCCTTCCACCTTGTCTCCTGGATACAGAACAATTTTCAAACTGATGTACAGTCTAGCAGTCTTTCATTAATTTCTGGCAGGTTGATTCTTTTTGCTTTTTTGTCTAGTTTTCACCCAACAGAGCTATCCCAGTTAACCAAAGCTAGACAACTCGACATCAACCAGTTAGTTGTTTGTCATATGGCTATAGGGCTTTATGACAGGCATTGCACTAGCCAAAAGGGAGGGTGTGTAAACCTTATCACCATTAGCATGGGTCCTTGGCACAAGTCAGAGTAGGCCATGTCCTTAACTCACTTAGCACTGACAAATATCCATACTAATTTTTGATGACATTTATCAACATGACAAAGTCCAACAACAAATCTGGAGATAGCTTGTTCTCAAACTCTATTCCTAACTCTTGGAACACTCTTCCAACTGAACTAACACCCATTTCTTCTACCCCACTTTTCAAGAAGCAATTAAGAATCTTCCTTAAAGCCCAATGGCTTTGCACATGCACAAATCCTGACTGACACTTTCTCCCCTAGCAGGACCATTCTTTACTGTCTATCTTTAACATGCTATTTCAGGTGCTCTGATATTCTCGATTAATTCCTACTGTAGTAGCTCACCTCCTAAGGTTTGGTAAACTTTATAAACAATGTTACCCTCAAAAAAAAATGTTTTATTAATCCTTTTACTCAAAATGTTTAAAACATTTAGTCGGGTATGTTGGTATGCTACCGTAACAGTACTATATAAATGTTCCTGTATTTGAAATGTTTTACCTGTGTGACATTATCTGTTTTGTATATGGTCAAGATTTCTGTCTTGTAAATTGTCTTAATGTGGAGCTTTTCTCCCCGGGCCTCCACTGAAAATGGGCATACATCCAGTCGGACTATCCCGGTCAACAAATGTAAAATAAATAAAAATAAATAACTAAATGTCCAAATCACCAGCCTAGAATATTTACACTGCTTAGTGTCTAACCTTGACCTGGCATGCAAGTCTATGGTCCGTGCTTTTCTCTGTAAAAGATACTGCATACCACAGATGGTCAGTAAATGAATAAATATTGTTTTAATGGCTAAAAGTACTTACTCCCTCCTTTTTTATCAGTGTAACTCAATTTACCATGATTGGCACGCTGTTTGACAAATGCTTTTGCACTTATGTAGGTTTTCATTTTATTATTAGTTTCTGTTTACATATGCTTTTTATTTATTGTATTGATCATTTCTTTAGTATTCACTGAGCTTTTTTTTCTCAAGCCTCTGAAGATGGGTTACAAGTCACATAGGCACCCTGATTAATAAAGTATAGCTACATAAACATTTTATCAGTCATAAGACTGACAACCGCCAAAATTCATATGTTCTTAGGTACTTACTAGACTATTTATCCATGCGGATCTTTAGAAGCCTAGCCCTGCATTCATACGAGTTTACAGTCCTTGCAATTTAAGTTTGAATAACTCAGAGCCAGGTAGAACATTTTGTTACCCCTTTCTATATGGGCATGTGTGTAAACCAGAGAAGAATTTATGGTTTCTCATCCATGTGTCCAGATTACATTTGTATAGAGTAAGGGACATACCTTGCTTTATGTGGAGAGGAAGACCATGCCAAAGAATTCTGTTCGCTGTGTTACATAACTATCCCTTCAACATATTCTGTTTATGTTGCAGAAGAGATTAAGATCTCTTGAGCAGGTATTTATTCCTCCATTCCACTTGCGAATGTGCAGTAGATCGAGAGGACAGGGTCTGTTGAGGTTCTCTATGCGAGACAGAGATTGCCCCTCAGTAGGCTGTATGTGAAGATGAACAAGAATTTGAGATGAGTAGTATAGTTTTTATGATTTAGACCCATGATTTTCTTGGTGAGTAAGTGTTGTGGTCATTCTAGTTATGTTAAGTGTTTGGACAGGTGCATAGTGAAAGAGGCATTATACACAGTGGGGTGCACCACTAGTGACAGATCTTTTGTAGGAGGTAAAGGCACCTAACCTAACTTCCTGGGATCTGTTTGTGAGGCACTTTGCTTTACAATGAGTTACATAGGAATTGCCATTTATCTGGGGCAGTTTACCAACAACACCCAAATGTGGAATAGTGCTGAATGCTTTTGAGAGGACTGGATATGTGGTGTGTACTGATTTGCCCTCATACATTGCTTCATTAACCTTCTCAAAGAAGTCAACCAGTTTAAGCAAGCAGGATCTACCCTTGACAAAACTAAATTGACTTAGGTCAAGAGCTTGTTCAATTACAACTGGTTTAGATTTTGATTTCATTTTGAAGTAATTGCTTTTTTTGGCAGCCAGTAGCATTACTCTTAATAGGCCTTACTATGTCTAGGCAATTCAGATCCTTTGTCCAGCCTCAAAATAATTAATTATTTCCTAAGTTACAGCCATTTCCATAGTTTCAGTAATTGATTAGTTACAGCCATTTGCTTCATCAGTATTTCTGACAGAGTACTTTGTAAGGTAGTTTTAAAATCTGCCAACTCATTACATTCCCATAAAAACATGCTCACAGTTACCCCTCTCTTTCCTGTCAAACCTGCAGCATTTGCTGTCTACCTGAGGAAGAATTATTTGAAGTCTGCTGTAGATATAAAAATACGTATGCAAACACATTCAAACAAAAATCCTAAACTTTCTGGACTTACATACTTGGGAGTGTTTTTGATATATTGATAGTTACACTTATTATTGCATGCAGTGAGTTTTTTCTTTTATTGTAGAGTCTGTTTTTATCTAGGTTCGACCATAGGGATTTATTTTTAAATTTTGCACTGTATTTGCATTGTCACCTCATAGCAAGAGGTTCTCCCGTTCGATTCTTGGCTAGAGTGCCTTCTGCGTGGAGTCTGCATGCCTTCTTCGTGGTCGGGTGGCGTTCAAAAGACATGCATGAATAGGCTTGCCTTCGTTGTAGGTTGGGCGTCGGGCTGGCACCTCAGCACCGTAAAAATCTACTGTCAATCATTAGAGGACCGGAGTTCCGCTGTGGCGACCCCTAACGGATGAAGAAGATTTGTTTTGGAAGGGGCCAGCTCAATCTATGCAGCCATTCTGATGTGAATATAATTTGGCAGTAAAGTATTCTGCATTCACAGTAGGATCGTCAGGTTGGAGGGGGGACGTTGATTTTAACAAGATTAGCACTCAGTTTTCGTAGATAAGCCTTTGCATGATCTCTGAATACTGAGGTATTTAAAGATGCTTTCTTCTTCAGTCTTATGGTGAATGTGACTGATTTATAGTCCGATTTAATGAGGGAGGAAGTTATAACCGGTGAGAAATAGAACTCACCCATATTGGTGAGGATGAAGTCCAGAGTATTTTGTTTTCTCTAGTTTTGGTGCAGACTGACTGGTCCAGAGAGTTTCTATTTATGGTCTAGAAATCTCTGGGCATACATGTTAGAGGATGCTTTTGACTCCCAGTTGATAGAGGGATAGTTGAAATCTCCTAGGAGTGGCATTTTACCTAATGAGTATTAACTGCATACTAGGCTGGTAGGATGTATGGGCCAAGAGGGACATAGAGAGGGGTCCTATAATTAGCTCCAGTTATTTTTTCTGCCAATCACTCAGTTTGGGTCTAGGGCCCAATATTTGTTGTTAGAGTTCCAGTCTTCAGTTCAAGGAGAGAAAAAAAACTTCAAAATGTATGTGTGGTCACCAAATCACGAGTCAGCCTCCATACCACTACCACTGTTTCTCTTGCCTAGCTGAAAAACACATTGACAAACTTGGTCTCTCAAGAGACGAAGGAATGAGAAGTTGGAAGCCTACCTCACCTTTCTTAAGGCACTACTTGTTAAGGATACCTAGTGAAGGAACAGCATAAGGGGCCGCTTTCATGATTCCATACCCATGTTAGAGTATCAAAGTGGAGGAGCTGGAGGCTAGATGTCACTCAGCATCCCCTTTGACTAGAGAGGGGTAAGGGTTATGCTTATCTGTAAAGAAGGATATGTGAGGCCTACAAGAGGCTTGTAAACAAAGGGATTATGTGTAGATCATGGGATGTCATTGTTCTCCTTTACTCAGCCTTCATTAGGCCAATCATTGAGTAGAACGTTCACAGTGACACCTTACTAGAAGGATACAAGGCCTAAGCAATATGTCCTACACGGAACAAATCAAAACCCTGTCACTATACTCGGTATCCTGCAGGCTGCTAAAAGGTGACCTGTGTCTGGCATACAAGGCATTCTGTGCTCCAATACTGATGGATTTACGGCATATCAGCAAGTCAAATACCATCAGAAGTGCTCAGTCTAGGTATCTAAATCTCTGCTGTATAACACCACCAGAATGGTTTGGAAGGGCAAATTTATCTCTCGGAGGGTACTGCTGCTCTGGAACAGACTCCCCATCCACATAAAACAAAGCTATTCCCTGGCTGTATTCAAGTGCAGCTTTGATCTATGGATAGGAAACAGAAAATTCACCCCAGGACTGCCCCTTGTACTACTGATGGATAGAGGCTTTATCCCATATATGGGTTCTCTCAAATTATGTCTTGTATGATCCCATTTATTCTCATGAAGGGTAATATATAATTGTTGACTACAGGATGGGTAAGGCCAGTCTAACACTAAATGAGAAGTTAATTCAAGCACCAAAAAGGGAAAATGGCTAGGCTTAAAATGGCCTGCAAGGGTAGCTAGTCTAGTACTTACCTGTGAAGATATGAGCCTATAAGCGCACCTCAAGCAACTTTGGGTTGAGTGTCATCCAGGATTTTCACACTGCATGATTCAGCTTCAACTTCCAGGGCTTGCTTGTGCTTGCCTGCATCTGTGGAGTAATGCCATGATACCCTAAATAGGATCGGTTATTAAACCATGGGCCATCGTCGTCTTCAGCCCTGTGTGGGGAGAGGTGGAAGGAGAGGGAGCGGCTAATCGGTAGTTTGAAACAGTAGTATTGTCATGTCTCAAGAAGTAAGGATTTTGCATCCTGTTTAAGGTTGTTGGTGCGTATATTTGGCAGAGAGAGAGGTTAGGAGGCAGTTCTGCTGTTTTGCCACATGGCAGGCATATAGTGAGTCCCCATAACAGTAGTGCAAGACAGTCATATTTGCTAGACATTTTTCTAAAGGGATATACCAGTGCTGCAGACTGCTGAGAGAAGGATTAGCTTGTGGATTATGGAGGATTTTTGTGCTATTTTTAATTGGCTGTTTTAGAATGTTAGAGAAGTTGATTTTCAGTTTAGCCAGCTGAGAATTTCACAGTGTTGTGTTGTGTTAGGACAACTGGTGGCAAACTTTGCAATCTTGTTTTCTTAAATTTTGTGAGTTATGTTGATTGTAGATTGGAAAAGATTGATGAGGTGTATATTGTGGTGGTGGGGGAGAGGGGGTTAGAGAGGTAAGCAACAGCAGTTGCCTTCTGTGCTTGATCAGACAAAAATGTTTACGATAGAGCATACTTAATTTTTGGTTGGTCTTATGGGTTACTTGTTTTTTGAGAGAGCTGATAGAATGGCTATGAGTCTGAAGTTAGAAATGTCAGAGAATATGGCACCTGTGTATTGTGGGAAGATGAAAGAAATTTTCCAAATGGAGAAGAAATATGCTTGCTGAACTGATATCTAATTAAGATAGAGACAGGGTAAGCCACCATTTCAGTTGCTAGTTTTAGTATTTTTAGTTGTAAAAAGATAGGAAGTCTTTCCCTCCCTATATTCCCTTTGATGATGCATCTCAGAGAGACTCATGCTAAAGAAATCCTCCAAAGACTTTCCAGTAGCCCCCCCCCCCAAAATAAAACACCCAAATGTGTATCTTTCAAGAAAGCAGAGCAGCTGTGGATTTTAAACCCACAAAGCCTGTCCCAAAGGTTGCTGTTCTTGCAGCTTGGAATAATCTGTATTCAGCTTTTTCTGCTCATAAGTAGGCAGATGCCTTCTACATAGGCCCAAGTAGCATGGAATGAGACCCTGATACAGCATCCGGGGGCAGCTTCCTGCATGGTCTCTTTGGGTTCCGTGTGGGTCTCAGAGACCAAAAGCATCTCTCCATCTTACCACATAAGGAGTTTTAAGGGTTTGAATAATGGAATGCAAGAGAGGACCTCCACATCTACTTTGGGGCTAAGATTCCCTTAGTTGCTGTCCTCCAGTCTGGACTAGACACCAGAGAAGCTAAGCGGTTCTTTCTAATTTTGAAACACACACACACACACACACACACACACACACACACACACACACACACACACACACACACACACACACACACACAGAGAGGGTGGTGTGAAACAGTTTCAAAGACTTTAGAGAGGTGAAAAAATACTGAGCAGACCAGGAGATTTCAGTTCCTGAGGGTATACGCGCGCACACACACACACACACACACACACTTTTTTTTTCAGTTTGCTCCAGGTATTCATGTCTTTGATAACCGAGTATTATCGTTTGGTTTATGCCATGCTTCTAGGGTGTTTACCAAGGTGCTTGCCATAGTGGTGAAGTCTTTTCTAGAGATAGAATTTCTTGTGTTCCCCAACATGTGTGACTGGCTGCTCACAGCCCTTTTAAGAAGCCCCCACACTGCTCTTGGTTAGTGTTATTCTTTTGTCCTATTCTTGGGTGGAGGGGCTTCATAATCTGGAAGAAGTCCTATCTGAGTCAGAAGACTCTTACTAAGGCAGAGCTAAGGTGACTCTTCTTTCTGCCAACAGAGAAGGCACAGGACTGCATGTCTTCATAGCTTGAAAGCAGTAGTGATCTTCACAATGCCTTTTGCACATCTGTAGATGTGGATACTGCACTAAGTGCTGAGGGACCACTGGCTGCAGAGTCACTTCTCACAGTCCTTTTCATGTCTGGCCCGTGCATCCAGGATTTGGAGTCATGGTCCTAGTCCGTTTTCACTGTGGGTCTTCCCTTCCTGCAGTGGAACCTATCATAAGTACTGATGGCAGACAATTTAGTAATGGGATAAAAAAACACCTTGCCTCCTTAATTCAAAGGAAGTGTCACCTCTTGGAAAGAGGAGGCATAGCATAAACCAACTGTAACTATGGTTAGTGTTTCTTCCAGTATGCACTCTGGAAGGGGAGATAGACCAGACCCCTTTTGCCTAGGTCATATAACTAATCCAGGTTCACTGTCCAACAAGGTAGCACATACTTGTACTTCCTGTTTAGAAACGCCATGCATGTCTGGCAGTGGGCCATAGACAGAGGCATTATCCTTAACATCTGTTCATATCCTAGGAAAAGTGACTCCATAGTAGCCTTCCTGAACCACTGTTCCAGTTATTTCCTGGAGTTTAGGATTTAGGAATCCTGCCTAGTGTGAATGCGATCAATCAGTGCAATATTTTGAAAAATTTGGTCTTTTTCTCCTGCTTTGCTGAACTCTGCAGGGCAAGGGTTAGCTGAAAATGGACTGTTTCTGTATGGCAGGAAAGTTTACTTGTACATCTTTCCCCCATTTCCACTCATTTCACACCTTATAACAAGATTCAGAAAAGAAATATTAACATTTAACCTCTGGTGCCCCTGCTGTCGCAGAGAATTATTTTTCTGTAATGTTTCAGACATGCTGTAGCATACATTAATGGTGTTGAGGAAACATTTTACATCCAAAATATAGCATTTAAAAAAAATAACCAGGTATTTACTGTATTTTTGGACCCTTACTCCTAATTCATTTGGTTGGCAATCATTGGAGATTGAAATTACTAAATAATGACATACATTTGTGCTTCAGACTTTTACTTCCTTCAGAAAATTCATGCTAACATAAATTTTACTTAAGTAACTGTAATTTTACAAGACCAGTAATTAAAATCTACTTCTATTTTAGACCCTTTGTTTCCCCCTTTATTTTAGGCTTTATCCAGATATCTTCAGCTGAAAGATGCAGAGATATGCTAACCTCTTTACTGCTGCTGCCAGTAGGCATCTCACTCACTCACTCACTCACTCACTCACTCACTCACTCACTCACTCACTCACTCACTCACTCACACAAACATCTCTGCTTCAGGAAAATGCATGCTAACGAAAACCCTGTTATTCTAGCAACTTTCTATGTTTATAAGAGCGATGTTTAAAATCTGTCCCTATTTATAGTCCTTTGTTTCCTTATTATTTGTGGCTCTGTCTAGATTTCTTGTGCCGAGAGGTAAGAAAAGCTATTATATGATGCTGCCAGGGATTGCTCGATCACTCTCATTCTTCACTTTCTCTCTCTCTGTCTCTCACACACACTCTTTCTCTCTTCTGCTTCATGCACGCATTCACTCACATACAGACAGCAACATAAGCCTTCATTTTCGATCATCTCTCTCTGTCATACTTTCACACAAACATACACTGTTACACACACACTTTTTATTTTACATTTGCTAAACAGCAGAAGTGCCACTTAGTGTGTGTAAAATAGTAGCTCAACCGATCTCTCTCTCACACACACACTCACATACAGACATAAACACACACACACACACACATGCACATTTTTTAATTTTACTTTACTTTTTTTTACATTTTACACATGCTAAACAGCAAAAGCATTGCTTAGCAAACGTAAAATAATGGTGGCAGTTACAGTTTTTTTTCTGTCCATGCTCCACGGCAGCCTGATATGCTGCCGTGAAGTGGCAGACTCGTTTTTCAGCAGGCATTACTTGTACATTAATACCCAGCTGGAGAATGCTCGTTCTGCAGTCAGGGTACTGATGTACAGTAAGCCCATTTTTTAAGTACAGGGAATGCCCAGCAGATTTGATAGGCTTGTGGACCAATAGGAGTTTTTGGTCATTGGATCATAATTACAGACTAGGAACATAGTTGTGTAAAATATTATTTAGTGCTGGACAAGCAGATGGATTCTGGATAATTTTATAGGTGGCAAAAAGTTGTGTATATCTTGATGGGTTAGTTTTAACCAAGTGGGTTCTGAAAGGGGTATTTGCTGCAAGTTTGTTCTAGCGTTGTTCATTTTAATGTTTGTGATGCCTGAGGATTAGTAAGGATGGGAGCACCATAAAGAAGAATAGGGAGGAGATACGTAGTGCCCAAGTGTAGCTTTAGTTGTACCAGTGAGGAAGTTTTCAACTCTGTGAAGCATCCCTACTTACTGATAAGTTTTTCCTTATGCAATTTTGTATATGCAGGTCAAATTTAAGATTGTCATCCACCATCATCCCTTTTTTCTTGTGGAATTGTTATGGATATCTTCCAGTATAGCTGTATTGTCACCAAGAGAGATGTAAAGAGCAGTAATATATACTTGTTTATAGTTGTTTAATTTCAGGAAACTAAGAAGAAGCTCTGCTGATCTGAATTTTGGTAGTGGTTTGTAGTAAGAGTAAATTTGGTAGTTGGGAAATATTAAAGCAATACCACCAGCTTTCCTGTTTACACAGACATTATGGATGACATTAAGCCGTGCAGTGTAGAATCACAGCCTTGAGATATAATGTCAGAGTTGTTTATGCTGTGTTTAAGCCAACTTTCAGTTACAGTAAGAATATCAGGCTTACACTGGATAATCCAAGCATGTAGTTAAGCAGTTACGGCAGTAAAAGTTAGATTACCAGGATTGAGGGATGACCATTAGTAGGGTTAGAGTAGTGTGTGAAAGAGAATTGTTTTGGTGTTAATTGTAATAGGTTAGGCCAGGATTAGGGTGAGTGTCTCCAAACAGAAGGATTTTAGTATATTGGGGAATTATTGATACTTTTTTTTTTGAGAGTATTTTTCCACTTAATTTTGTTTTGGTTTGAGTTGAAATTGGTGATAATCGGTCTATATTTGGAGTAAAGATAAGGGGCATCATTATATATAGATTGGATGTGATGTGTGGAGAGTGAAGGGAGAAAATATGAATAGGTGATTGGGACAGTGTTGGAGAGATGTTGAAAGCTATTACAGAGTCATGGAAGGATGAGAGATGGCCCAGTAGCAGGGGAAGAGTGGTGCATAAGTGACTAGTAGCATGATTAACTAAAGGGATCTGTATCTTATTGGTGGCAGGTAGTGGAGATGTAGGAATCAAGAAGGAAAAAGAAGTTGCAGGCAGAAAGATATTTAGTGGTGGAGTCTGAATGCTGGTAGAGGGTATGCAGGCATACCTCTCAACCTGGAAACATCAAAAATCTGGACAAGGCCCATGAAAAATAGGTACAAATCTGTATGCTGATTAACATAAAATGTGCATACATAATTATGTAACCCCACCCACTCCAGTGGAATTGTGGGATACCAACTTTCAAAAGCAAATTGAAGAACAGACGACCAAAATATGGCACCAGAGTCCTCCTGCAGCCATTCCAATGTCCCACTACCTGGCAGTTTCGACCCGTTTACCATAAACACTAATGTGCTTACTGCAATTTATTTGTGCACAATCTTTTGTGATATATGCCAAGCACTGCCTGCATCATTAGGTACATACTGGAAACTTCTGGAGTGATGGTGGCTTAAATGAAAATGTATAAATGTGTATGTGAAACGGGATTTCTGGTCACTGCAGCACGCAGACGCACAGGTTCACACACACTTCCACCTGTGTGCGTCTGTCTGTGTGAGGATCCTCAGTGTCTGTATCTGTTAATGAATGTAAAAGGTATCACACAACTATAGAATACCTACTTCACTTATGCAGTAGAATATCAAAAGTGCCATACTTTTCATGAACCTCTTACCCTGAACAGAACTCATTACCTATTCCTCCATACTAGGCAGCATTCAATTTGCACTATGGATTGGTCATCTATAAAGAGGAAAAAAAGACTACACCAGCATACCTACAGTGGATTCAAGCAACAAAGTTGGCGGGTTAGAGGAATAGCATTAAAATTTTTTTTTTATTTCCATGCACTTTGGCCAGTCAGGTGTATGAAGCAGTACAGAAATGTGCCTGGTCAGAAGCTGTATAAAGCCAACCTCATATAAGGCTTGGTAAGTAATCATATCTGCATACAGTTTCAGATTGTTTTGCAGTTGGGTAGTACTGAAAGACATTGTGCCTTTGTGTGTATCCTGGCTAGGACATATAATGCAGTTTGATTCATGGCCGCAGCTAGTTATATTGCATGGCTGTACTAGGTGGCATTGTCTTTGACTTGTGTTAGCAGAGACATTAATTCATGTGCACAGATTATAACCAGCATATGCAGACCCTGTCCACTCTAACATAAATTCCATTCTGCCTCATTGCGTTATTTTTTTGTGAATCTGTTTTTCTTCTGTGCATTTTTCACAATTCCAGCAGTAATACGTTTACAAATCTCACCTTATATTCCATATTGTCAGCAATGCAGCACCTAACTCATTCAAACAGGTGTAAACACTGTAAAATGCTAATGCATTCTCATCCACACTACAGATATTCACCCAGATCTTGCTTTACAGAGTACTTTAAATATACATACTTCAAATTACCACACATACCTGTCTGAACCACATCAGGATAAAAGTACTTTCCTGAGCATTGTCTTTGACTTGTGTTAGCAGAGACATTTATTAATTTGCACAGATTATAAGCAGCATATGCAGACCACCGTCCACTCTAACATAAGTTCCATTTTGCCTCATTGCGTTATTTTTTTGTGAATCTGTTTTTCTTCTGTGCATTTCCCACAATTCCAGCAATAATACGTTTACAAATCTCACCTTATATTGTCAACAAAGCAGCACCTAACTCACTCAAACAGGTGTGAACATATTTGAAATTAAATGGGTGCAAACACTGTAAAATGCTTGGTAATGCATTCTCATCCACACTACAGATCTTGCTTTACAGAGAAGTTTAAATATACATGCTTCAAATTACCATGCGTACCTGTCTGAACCATATCAGGACAAAAGTGCTTTCCTCTCAGTGTTCCGGTTTATAGGTTTCAAGACATTTGCTTGCAGCGGTAACCAGCTGGGGACGCATGGCTGCTGCTCTGCTTAGGGACAGGTTTGCTGCTACCATTGCTTGCAAGCCTCTAACTTAAACAACTAATAAATAAATATACACTGTTGATCGGTGCTTGGTGACTGTTTGAATATTTTAAAATAAAAAAAAACTAGTCTGACTGAGAGAGTATGCTATCTATGTTGTTGGTAGTGGTACATCCTCCCTTCTCTGTCTTTCTCGGTCTGTTGTTGGTTCAGATTTAGCAAGCATTAGGACTAGCAGAGCTGCTGCAGCAAGACTCGCGCACTAATAATGTAAACTTAATTTCAAAACACAGACTCAGCCCTCAGCCAAATTCTGGTAGGCTGGTTACGAAGCTGATGTCATTGCGCATGCCTCTGCGTGTGATGACGTCAGCAAAAAAAAAAGGCAGAAAAAAATTTAAAATAAAGCCGGGAAACTCATGGCACCCCAGTATTTGGACCTCAAAACCAGTAAATGCCGAGCAGTTTTGTACGGTTGAGAGGTATGCATGTAGGAAACAAGTATTTTCTATGAAGGAAGAAAGTTTGTCCTGGTATAACTTCTGAAATGTAAGGAATAGACTGGTTTAAAAAGCTAGAGTATGATGATGTAGTTAAAATAGGAAGAAGTGAGGGGTTATTTGGGAAAAGAAGGAGATACAGTATAGAATGGCTAGGTACTGTTTGGGAGTGGTGTGAGTATGAATGAATATAGTGCAAAGTAGTGTGGGAGGGAAAAAAGTAGTGGGGATGGTGTTAGAAGATTAAATGCATGCTGGGAATAAGATAAAAAGAAACAGGAGTGTCTGTATGATAGTAAGGCTTGTTTGGGAGGGTTAGGGAACAAGAGTCACAAGTGAAATGTGAGCACAGCGGGCTTCCACCCTCATGTCAAATTATAACAGAGTAATCATGTATTCGACTAGTTGAAGTTATTACGCAGCAAGGCTCTTCAAGATAAATTTGTTTACATTGTGCAGTGACAAAATTCTCAGTGAAAACATTTGGGAGTTGGCCCTTGTGGCTGAGATCCTGCAGTATTGGGGTCAGATGTAGTGACCACAGGCTCTTGTACAGTGATAAAATTATCAGACAAATGGACCAGAACTACAGTAAACCTTCTATGGAGAACAAAAAATGAGAAAAACAAAAAAATATAAGGACACGCAGAGCATATTATAAACAATTAGCAACTCACAGAACTTTCGTGTACAAACCCTTCTTCAGTGTGTATTTCTTATAACCTGTTGCACCTTTATATATTCATTAAAAACCATATGATGCAGCCAGTGATTATCCAATTAAACAATTAAGACATTTTAACCAAATTAGCAATTTAATGCTTATGCATTATTTCTTACAATAAAAAACATACATACAACAAATAATTTCTAGTATACAAAAACTTATACTAAAAACTTAGAAAATAATATAATACATATAATATTCATGTGCCTTTAAGCATCATTTGTCGTTTCTTTAATACTGGTTTTATGCTGACAGATGTGTTTAACCTTGGCTAGCATTCAGCATTTAACCTTATAATCCAGTCAAATTCAGATAACTCCACCATATTATTTAGATCACCACCCCTCCTATCCTTAAATTTAACATCTATAACCCTAAACAAAAAACTATGTTCACTTCCTTTATCCATTATATGTTTTGCTAAAGCATTACTAAGAACTTCTCTCCTTATCTCAGATTTATGCTCAGCGATTCTTTCTTTTAGCTTTCCTCTGCTCTTCCCTATGTAAAACGCACAGCATTTTACACAGTTGGCCATATATACTATATTAGTAGTGTCACAAGTAGCAAAATACCTAAATGTATACTCTTTATTACTCACTGGATGTACGAATCTGCTTTCTTTCATAACATCACTGCAACACTTGCATTTATAGCATGGTACTGTACCATTTTTCAGAGAAACCTGTGTTATTTTATTGGTCATATCTTTATAGCATAACCTCTCTCTCAAATTTTTACACTTCTTGTGTCCAAAGACAGGGGTTGTTCCTATTATGCTAGCTGCCTTGGGTATAGATTTCAGGATATCCCAGTTCTTCCTGATAATATGTTTGATTCTATCAGACCTACTGCTAAATGTTGTAATATATCTCAGTTGTTTATTATCTCTGTTATTATTACTATTACTGGCTGTATTGCTACTTTGTGAAAAATATGGCTTAGATCGATCTCTCCTGGCAGCTAATATATCAGTTTTAGCATTCTCTAGGAAGGTATCCACATATCATTGTTCTTTGAACTCCAGTATCATTTCAATTATATTATCATTACATAACTCCTCACTAGTAGTAAGTCTGTTAGCTCTTATAGCTGACTTTTAACTGTGCTTTTGAATACATGAGGTGCATGCATGTTGGTCCTATGAACATACCTGTTCATCTGTACTAGTTTTCTGTAGACATAACTTATGTTCCCATTCTCTTTCATCAACTTAATATCCAAATAATTTATACTGCTACTAGAATATTCTGCAGTGAAGTATAAAAAATGTGTGGTTTAAATATTCAACAAATAATTTTATTTCTAAAGTATTACATGCCCATAATAAAAATATATCGTCCACGAAACATTTGAAAAAAATAATTTTCTTACTTAATTCACATGCACTATCAAAAATATTTTCCTCTTCCAATTTCCCTATCCCTATATTTGCATAAATATTTGCAATTGAAGTACCCATTGCTACTCCTACTTTTTGGTGATAATAATGCTCCTGAAATAAAAGAATGTTATTTTTAAGTACTATTTCAAGTAAATCACATATAGTTTCTATATCTCTTCGTCTAATATTTGTATTAACACACACAAATTCACGTACAGCATTTACACCATATTCAGTGGATATCACTGTAAATAAAGAATGTATGGCAAGGGTAACAAATAGGTACTCATCAGACAATTGTGTTTCATTAAACCAACTATGCAGTGTACACAGAAAATCTCTTGTATCCTGTATATAACTTTTCACTTTTTCTAAATGTTTACTTAACACAGTTTGCAAATATATCAATATTGGTTCTTTTATCCATCCACTACCCAAAAGTATTGGTCTCATAGGTGGGTGATGCAGATTTTTATGTATCTTTAGTATTCCGTATATAACGGGTACCTTGGGACTAGGAATAGTGAAAAAAGTTAAATAATTCTAAAGAAATATCTAAATTAATCTGAAGTTCATATACTGCCATGTTAACTTTACTGACAAAGTTAGAAACATCCACTCTGCTTATCTCTTCAAATGCAGTGGTTGCCATTTAACAATTCATACATAGATTTTTCATAATCTGTTCTGTTTAGAATTTCTACAGCTCCTCCTTTGTCAACCTGCTTTATAATGATATTTCTATTACTTTCTAATCTCTTCAATGCTTCATATTCAGATATAGTTAAATTATAACATTTATTGTTATCTTTTGTAATATTCTCTAATTTTGCGTTTACAAATATTATGAAATGCATCAACTACAGGACAGTTAATAGGAACAAAAACACTTGATTTTTTACATACTGGTGCTGTTGATATCATAGAATCCTTTATACAACAACTTAAAGCTCAGATTACATACAAACAGTTTCAGTTCTGTTATGGCGTTAACCACATCATCAGTCCCTGCGGGTATAAATTGTAAACCCAGTTAAATTTAAGTCTGATAAATTCACAACAGAAGTTCCATTCACTTTGTTTCGCTTGCTGTGCGAGTCTGCATTAGGGGACCTTTGCTGCACCACCTTTTCTGTTTGTTTCCCCTTCTTGATGTATCCATTGTTTGAATGTTACCACTTCCGGTAGCCTTAATACTAAAGGGATAGTGCTATTGCGAGCCTCAGATGCAAGATGGACCATACCATTATGTGGTTCTGCCTGGGTACTTCCTGTTGTATTCACAGATGGTTTTAATTGATCTGTTCGATTATTTGGAGGAATGGACACACTAGAACTTGATTGTTCATCACCATTGTTCATGCCCAAATTAATGTCATTCAATGAAAAAAAACTGTCTAATGTATCAAGCTGTTGAGTGGGTCTACTATCCCCCCCTTTGCTCATGTTTACATTACGTTGTCCTTTCGGCCATGAAAAAATATTTCCATTTTTGAAATCCTTAATGTCTTGAACTAACATATTTTTTGGTGTTAATTTATTTTCAATGTCAATCACACGCTGCAACATTTCATTATATGCAGTGTGGTTGTCAGTAAACACGGGCATATGTAACAGTTTAAGCTATGGCGATCTCTTCTTGCAAATCCATTTCTGTTTTAAAGAAAAAATCATTCAGGAGTTTCATATAACCAGCAGTTACCTTTATATTTAATTGTTGCCATTTTGCCAAGAGTTCAGGATAGAGATTACCTGTTGAAGGCATTTTAAGCACTCTTAGACCTCGAGGAGCTATCCCATATTCAAGGTATGCCGTAAAACTAAATCCCTGCCACTGAGTTTGTGTCATAGCTCAAAGATATCATTTCCCTAGTCACTCCAACTTGCTTACCCACCATCTCCGACAGTGCAGTCTGTAGGGAATCTTTAAAGTCTACCAACTCATTATACTCCCAGAAAATATGTTCCCAGTTACCTGTTTCTGCCCCACCACACCACCAACATTTGCTGTCTACCTGAGGAAAAATTCTTTGAAGTCTGCTTGGGGTATAAAAATACCAGTGTAAGCACTTCCAGGCAAACATCCAGAATGTTAGAATGTTGTAGATTTGTTGCATATTTGGGAGATGTACATAAATCCTCCATTGTTTCTTTGTGAATTGCTTATCTAATCTGTCTTGCAGTCCTTCCTAACATACTCTGATTGATTCTTATAGTTGTCATGCAATATTTTACATGATCTGCTAATTATTCCTTTTTTAATGGCAACTTCTGTTCTAAATTCAACTAAAAACTCTGCCAGTGCTGGTCTTTTATTTAGGACCCCCCTATTTCTTTCTCTTTGCCTGTACTCTGATATCAAGGACTTGTTGCACAAAAGCTTTCAGATAGTCAGTAAAGCAGAAATTAATATTTTTGGATGTCCCTTGCTTTTTCCATTAATCTACCAGATGTTAACAGCTTAATTTCTTATGCCCCGGCCCCTTCAAAAAACATTTTGTACACTTTGTGCAGTTCTCATTTCATTTATTGCTGGAGTAAAACTTGCAGGATCTTGAGTGTTACCTTTCTGCATTGTGAAAAAAAAAGTACAATTATTCAATAATTTGAACAATCTTTAGCATTCCACTTTTGGAGATTGGAATATAAATTGACCTTTCCAGTATAATGGCCATTGATGTGTTTTCTAAATTTAGAAGGTTTCTACTTGGTAAGAAGTAGCAGTATGAATATTTAAGAGAGCGTATTAGGACAGAGATTGTATATTTTTTAAACACCTTTACTGAATTACAACATGTGACATAGGCATACATTTATATAAAAGTAATCACACCTTTTTAACAAGTTCACATTTGCATACATTATACTTTACAGATATTTTTTATATATCCTGATACCCTATACAGATATTTTTTATACATCCTGTGTGTTATCTGACTATCTCAAGGATTACTTGCATAAAATTAGACCCTCTTAGTAAAAGTCTGCATATTATTGCTGGAGCCTTCCTGTGTCCTGACAGAGTGCTCTTGAAACTGTCTGGAGATATATAGAGCTGAGTATATTTTCCTGGCACTTCAGAGTTGTGTACTGGTAATTGTTGTTTGACTAATTTTATATCATTGCTGGCTGACTTCAGAGTTGTACACTTATTTTTGCTTCACTGTATAGTTTTTCAGATCTCTGCTGAAGGTGTTGGTTTTCCCATACCCTATCCTCCCTATTCCTGTGTATTTGTTTAAATTTGGAGGCTTTTGCAGTTGCCTGCCCTCACTGTAGATTTGATCTGGGACACTCCCCCCAGTCCCATCTCTTTACCTCATTCTACCTAATAGACTCCTTCTGCACTTGTGCATTTGAATTGTTTTGACTGCTGTTTTAACTACTTTTCTGTATATATATATATATATATATGTACCTTTCCTGTAACTAGTGTAGTCCAGATTCAGATTTGCTGTATCCAGGACTGTATGTAAGCTTCTGAGCCCCCCCCCAAGCTTTCTGTGTTGAAGGGAAGCCTTCTGGCTCATCAGTGGGAGTGGTAAGCACTATGTAACCTATCTACCACATAAGGAGTGGTTCTAGCCCAGAAATTGTAGTTATTGACCGTTTGGGCAATTTTTCCATCTCTCTCAACTTTCTGATTTAAAAGCCCGCATTTGCACTTGTTTCCCCCCTTTCCTGTAACTAGTTTAGTCCAGATACATATTCTTAGTTAATTTGCTTATTCGTGATCGGCACTTGTTCAGAACTTGTAAGCACTAAATAACCTACTAATTACTACAGCACTCAACCTTCCTCATTACCTAGAGGAAAACAGTTTTGGTACTTACTTTCCTCACTTGCTTAGAGAAAAACAGCTCTTGTACTCACTTTCCTCACTTATCTAGAGGAAAATAGTTTTTTTATTCAGGCATGTCCAAGGGTCAGCTCCCAGTGTTCTCTCCTGTCTATCTGATGAATCTGGGCATCTTGGGGCAATGTAGAAATTGCCTCGTACACAGACAACCCTCTGCTCCTACCACCCAACACTACAGCCTGTGAGAGATGCACTTATCTAGCCAAACTGGAGGTAAAGCTCTCTCCAATCAAGACTGAACTTGACAGTCAAGAGGAGAAGGTAAACACTTGCACTACACCACACTCTCACTAAGTCTACACCACCAAATTCCACACATAGAAACACAAAAGCATTCGCAGAGGCTCTCAATAATAATCTGCTCAAGCAACAGAGACCTCCAAAGCAGAAATGCAAGCAACCTCCACCCCCCAACACAACCCAAATGACACATAGCCCGCAGAGTCAGTGTGCCACTCAACCACAGCCAATAAGGCAAAACAACGTACCCAACACGCTAGTCATAGGTGACTCTATAGTCAGGCACACTGATGTCCCACTCACCAGGATAAACGAGAAGAAGGTTACTGCCAGCTGCCTGTCAGGTGCCAGGATCCGCCACATAATCCACGTACTCAGGTCACTCCACAACAAGTACAAATATGACTCTGTCATTGTCCATGTTGGTGTGAACGACCTGAGATGTACCTCCCTGGACTACACAAAAAGAGACATGGAAGAGCTCTCCAATCTTGTAGCCCAGGCAGGTATGACACTAGCCCTGAGTAGCATTCTGCCATCACCCAGAATGATGCCACAGTACAAGGACAAAATGATTGACTTCAACAATTGGCTATGCTTCTGGTGCCATTCTAAAGGGATCCATTATCTGTCTGCCTGGGATGACATGGTCGACAGACCACGATGCTTTGCCAGAGATAGCCTGCACCTGTCACCCCTGGGATTCCGGATACTGGCTAAGGTTCTTGCCGCCCCTATAGTGCCTTTTTTAGGCAAGGTTCAAATGACAAATTCACCACCGTAACAGGAACAGGCAAGCAAAAACTGAGGATGATGCTACTCGATGCTAGAAGTCTAAATCTCAAAGTGCACTCAGTCGAGGCACTCCTTAAAATGGAGAACATCAATATCTGTGCAATGACTGAGACCTGGTTCAAGGCTCCAGAGAGCACCCCTGCACTACCAGGCTATAACTCATACCACACTTTTCGGCCATGTAACCTGGACCGGAACACCAAAGGCAGAGGTGTGCCCATATTCATTAATGATATCCACACCTCTAGGCTAGTTGCTCAGCATAATGCAGCCGAGGTTATCCAGGTGCAACTAACTCTGGGCAAAACTGCAATCCAAATTGTAGCTTGCTACAGATCACCCACCATGCCCCAGGATTCCCACTCCTCTTTTCTTGATGTACTGGAAAATATTAGGGTTCAACCAAATGCCCTAAAAATGGGCGATTTCAACTACCCCACCATTAACTGGGAAAACTACTCATGTACCAACTCCTACGCTCAGTGCTTTCTGGAATTCATAAACTCCAATGCCCTGGATCAACTTATCCACACCCCCACCAGGGGCAACAGTATCCTAGATCTAGTCATTACCAGCATGAGTGACCGGTGTTCCACACATGAAGTCAACGCCTCATTGGTACGATCCAACCATAAGCTAATTACCCTAGATGTCCACATCCTGCCCCCACCTCCCATTAAGGAAACCATGATAAAAAATTTCTCCAAAGCCAACTTCATGCTTCTTAAGACAGAAGTGGTGAACTTCATGACACCCATGCAGATGGACAATACAGTTACGACTACTGAATCCTACACAATTGCACTTTATGAGCACTTACATGAGTGGATGGATCATGCTATCCCAAACAGAACCAAGACGCTATCCTCCAAAAAAAGGAAGCCAATCTGGTGGTCCCCTGCCATAAACAAACTGTACAACAGAAGGAAGAAACTGTTGCAAAAGAGAGTAAAATCCCATGAGTGGAGGAACTCCCTGGTCAGCCTCAATAAGAAGCTGTGATCCCTAATAAAATCCTCCAAAGCTAGTTACGAAAATAGAATCGCCACTGATTCTAAAGCAACCACAAAGCATTCTATAGCTATGTCAAGAATCTCAGTGGTAACACTCAGACCTGCTCTGAGTTACAGCACAATGGCACTAAATATACAGACCCAACTGATATTGCCATCATTCTGGCAGATAGGTTCAGTGCTAACTTTACCCCCCTCAAGAGCCCATCTCTACACCGGAAGAATGCAAAGTTCCTGTAATCACGGCTGCACAGGTAAAAACCACACTCTCCAAAGCCAAGAACACAGCATCCATGGGACCAGACAACATCCCAGGCTGCGTTCTACAAAAACTACAGAACGAACTGGCACCCCATCTAAGTACCATGTTCAGTCATAGCGTCACCTCAGGCTTTGTGTCTGCTGAGTGACGCACAGAGACGGTTATCCCACTCCACAAGGGGGGAGCCACCACGGACCCCGGGAACTACCACCCCATTAGCTGACAAGCCTGATCTGCAAAAGCCATGGAACGTATCATCATGGAACTTATAAACAAAGACATTGGTAATCTCCAAGCTCTGGACCCCACCCAGTTCGGGTTTGTAAAAGACAGATAATGTCTCCTAAACCTGATAGACTTCTTTGAAGCAGTCACCAAAGCCGTAGACAAGGGTAAGGTGATTTACACAGCCTATCTAGATCTTGCCAAGGCTTTCAATACCATCCCCACTCTGGAATTATAGATAAACTCACTAAACTAGATATAAATCCCTATGTCACAAGATGGGTTGCGAACTGGCTCACTGACAGAACCCACACTGTGAAAGTAGCAGACTCCAAATCTGACTTCAGACCAGTGACAAGTGGAGTACCACAGTGTTCAGTCCCGGGTCCTCTCCCGTTTGGTATCTACTTCTCTGAAGTACAGGCTAACACAGAAGGTCTTTGGCTAACGAAGTTCGCAGATGACTGCAAACTAGGAGCCATAATTGAAACTCCTAACGATGTGGACATCCTGCAAAAGGGCCTCACTGAGACAGATGCCTGGTGTCAAAGCCATGGCCTCAAGCTCAATGCCAAAAAGTGCATTGTCATCCCCTTTGGTTAAAAACTCTGTAACCATGAACTACAACATAGGCGGTAGTATACTTAACACCGAAAGTGTGATGTGACCTTGGGACACAGGTGGACAGTAGTCTCTCCTTTGATAATCACATCGCCACAGTAGTCAGGAAATCCTTCTACGTGGCACACCTCATCACAAAAGGTTTCTTATCCAGAAAAAAAGAGGTCATTGTTCCCCTCTACTCATCACTCATTAGACCCATTATAGAGTACAACGCCCCTTTTGGTATTTACCTCACAAGACATCTACAACAACTGGAAAGGCCGCAGAAATACCTCAGAAAGATGATTACCGGCCTCAAACAGATGCCCTACGCAGACCGTCTCAAAAAACTCCAGCTTTTCTCCGCCGCATATCGCCTACACAGAGGTGATCTCTGCTTAACATACAAAGCTATGTCAAACCCAGAGCTGTTGGACATGCTCCACTTAAAGAAATCCCAATCCCTCCGAGCTACACGCTGTAGGGACCTAAACCTTGTCACCACAATAAACAGAACATGCCGGAGGGATAAATTCCTGTCCCAGAGACTTCCCATACTCTGGAATAATCTACCTGTCTGTATCAAACAAAGCTCCTCATTAGCACTCTTCAAGAAAAATCTTGATGATTGGATGGGAAATAGGAAATTCACCCCGGGGATCACCTCTGTGGCTCTGCCCAACAGTGACACAGGAAAATAATTTTCTTGGGTGGCAAAAGCCGGGTACCTTTGGTTGGGCTTGTATAGGCCCCAGGGGTATAGCCTAGTACCCCTATATGAACCTATATCCTATAATGTAGACAATTATATATAAATTATTCAATTCCTTCCAGTATAAACCGTTCACTCTCAAAACATTTTTCTGCAACATTGTTTCCTATAATTTTTCCACTTTTTTTAATTTTTTCTGACCCTTTTCTCTCTTTCTAACCTCCTAACTTTTTTTGTTCTTTTATATTATTTACTACTTTCAAGTTAGTCAAGTGTAGTTGTTTTTCCATTTTTGATTTTTTTTGGCAGGCACCAGAATTAAGCTTAACAAGGCCTTGCTTATTCTTTTTTCGGCTGCTCACGTTAGGGGTTGCCACAGCAGATCAACTGTTTCCATTTCCTCCTGTCCTCTGCATCTTGCTCTGTCACACCAACCACCTGCATATCCTCTCTCACCACATCCATAAACCTTATCTTAGGCCTTCCTCTTTTCCTGTTACCTGGCAGCTTCATCCTTAGCATCTTTTTCCCAATATACTCTGTATCCCTCCTCAGCACATGTCCAAACCAACATAATCTTGCCTCTCTGGCTTTGTCTCCAAACCTTCCAACCTGGGCTGACCCTCTAATATACTTATTCCTAATCCTGTCCATCCTCGTCACACCCAGTGCAAATCTTAACATAGGTTCATAGGTTCATACTAGGCTATCTGCCCAAGGGCATTTATAAGCCTAGCCCATAGTTATGTGGCTTTCGCCACCCCTTTAGTTTGAATAAAAACTATGCCTATCATTTTGCTGGGCCTCTGTCAAGCAGTGACACTGAAGTAATCCCTGGGGTATATCTGCGATCTCCCATCCATTGGTCAAGATTCCTCTTGAACAAGGCCAGAGAGGTGCTCTGCCTCACATGTACCGGGATTTTGTTCCACAGCATAGGGAGTCTCTGGGTGATGAATCTGTCCCTCCAGCACGTTCTATTTATAACCATGTCAAGGTTTAAGTCTCCCGCCCTTGTGGTTCTGAGGGATCTAGATTTTTTGAGGTGAAGCATATTCATCAAATCTGGGTTTGACATGGCCTTATATGTCAGGCACAGGTCACCTCTGAGCAAGCGGTATGAGACTGAATAGAGCTGGAGTTCTTTCAGTCGGGCAGCATAACACATATTTTTGAGACCCTTTATCCTTTTGGTGAGGAACTTTTGGGGCCTTTCAAGCTGCAGCAGGTGTCTGGTCAGATACATTCCGAACGGGGCATTGTACTCAAACATTAAAAATCGAATACAACATCTGCAGTCTGACCTATTGTGTTTTTAGGCTGTATTTAAGCATTACCTTTCTTGTTGGAGTTATGTAGGGATGTATGCCGACTGGTTGGGAGTGTGTACTTTGGGCTGTAAGAGGGATAGCCCCGTGCTTCACAATCTGACTGCATGATTAATCCAGTACACGGTCACAGGAAAGCCGGGGTCTAATGCAGCACTTTGTGGGCACAGGGCCATAAAAGCTCATCCTGAATGGAGTACTGCCCTATCACATGGCCCACACAAACATGGCATGCAAACAGACATTTCGATTTTCACCTCTACACCCACAACACATCACTGGAATGTTGGAAAGAAGTTGTAGCACCAAGGTAATAGATGTACAGACATGGGGAGAATGTGCAAACCACCATACAGCAGGCAACCCAGTTAAGAACGAGCAAGAAAAACAACAACTTGTTATAGCAATCTAGATCTCCGTTTTGGGGTTATCTAGGGTACAGCCATCATCATTTGAAGTGTTTTACATTTAGTTTGATGTCCTATCATAATTACTTCCATTACAATCTATAGGGAATATTTACATACCGGATCGGTCGAAGCCCGGGTTAACAACGACCGCCACCAGTACTGTTCTCCAACAGGGTGCTGGCAGACATTGGGCTACTGTTGGGCGAAGGAGGAGAAAGGCTGGGACTGTGGTAGTGAGGGTCAGAACTTTGAATGTTGGCAGTATGACTAGTATAGGGAGAGAGCCAGCCGATATGATGGACAGAAGGAAGGTCGGTATATTGTGTGTGCAAGAGACAAGATGGAAGGGGAGCAAGGCTAGGTGTTATCGGAGGTGGGTTTGAATGGTTTTATCATGGTGTGGATGGGTGGAGAAATGGC
Organism: Protopterus annectens; assembly: GCF_019279795.1. Lineage (NCBI taxonomy): Eukaryota > Metazoa > Chordata > Ceratodontiformes > Protopteridae > Protopterus > Protopterus annectens. The sequence goes on along the minus strand of NC_056725.1, from coordinate 17,894,704 downwards.
ATAAGTGTTATCCTGAAGGAACAGTATGCTAAGAGTGTTTTGGAGGTGAAGAGTGTTGGATAGAGTGATGTTTATGAAGCTGGAAATTGATGGTTTAATGATGAATGTTAGTGCATATGCTCCACAAGTTGGGTGTGTGACGGATGAGAAAAGAAAAATTCTGGATTGAGTTGGATGAAGTGGTGAGGACTGTACCCAAGGGTGAGAGAGTGGCGATTGGAGCAGATTTCAATGGACATGGTGGTGAAGGGAACAGAGGGGATGAGGAAGTGATGGGTATGTATGGTGTTAAGCAAAGGAATGCAGGTGGTCAGATGGTAGTGGTTTTTGTGAAAAGGATGGACATGGCTGTGGTGAATATGTATTTTAATAAGAGGGAGGAGCATAGGGTGACATACAAGAGTGGAGGGTGCCAAGTGGTTATACTAACCAGGAAAGTTGAACAATTGACTTCAGCCATGAAAGGGAGTAAGTGTCAGTCTGGTCTCTCTGTTGGATTTTTCGAAGTAAGGTAAAAGAGGTTGGCAACAATCAGTGATGAAAAGGGCAATGAACCTAAGATGGGAATTAAAAGGGCACTGAGCAAGCTAAAAAAAGCATTCTAAAGCAACCACAAAGCATTCTATAGCTATGTCCAAGAATCTCAGTGGTGACACTCAGATCTGCTCTGAGTTACAGCACAATGGCACTAAATATACAGACCCAACTGATATTGCCAACATCCTGGCAGATAGGTTCAGTGCTAACTTTACCCCCCTCTCACCCCCTAAAGAGCCCATCTCTACACGGAAGAATGCAAAGTTCCTGTAATCACGGCTGCACAGGTAAAAACCACACTCTCCAAAGCCAAGAACACAGCATCCATGGGACCAGACAACATCCCAGGCTGCATTCTACACAAACTACAGAACGAACTGGCACCCCATCTAAGTACCATGTTCAATCATAGCCTCACCTCAGGCTTTGTGTCTGCTGAGTGACGCACAGAGACGGTTATCCCACTCCACAAGGGGGGAGCCACCACAGACCCCGGGAACTACCACCCCATTAGCTGACAAGCCTGGTCTGCAAAGCCATGGAACGTATAATCATGGAACTTATAAACAAAGACACTGGTAATCTCCAACTCTGGACCCCACCAAGCAGATCATGCCTCCTAAACCTGATAGACGTCTTTAAAGCAGTCACCAAAGCCGTAGACAAGGGTAAGGTGATTTACACAGCCTATCGAGATCTTGCTAAGGCTTTCAATACCATCCCCACTCTGGAATTATAGATAAACTCACTAAACTAGATATAAATCCCTATGTCACAAGATGGGTTGCGAACTGGCTCACTGACAGAACCCACACTGTGAAAGTAGCAGACTCCAAATCTGACTTCAGACCAGTGACAAGTGGAGTACCACAGTGTTCAGTCCCGGGTCCTCTCCTGTTTGGTATCTACTTCTCTGAAGTACAGGCTAACACAGAAGGTCTTTGGCTAACTAAGTTTGCAGATGACTGCAAACTAGGAGCCATAATCGAAACTCCTAACGATGTGGACATCCTACAAAAGGGCCTCACTGAGACAGATGCCTGGTGTCAAAGCCAATGCCAAAAAGTGCATTGTCATCCCCTTTGGTAAAAACTCTGTAACCATGAACTACAACATAGGCGGTAGTATACTTAACACCGAAAGTGTGATAAGAGACCTTGGGGCACAGGTGGACAGTAGTCTCTCCTTTGATAATCACATCGCCACAGTAGTCAGGAAATCCTTCTACGTGGCACACCTCTTCACAAAAGGTTTCTTATCCAGAAAAAAAGAGGTCATTGTTCCCCTCTACTCATCACTCATTAGACCCATTATGAAATTACGCGCCCCTTTTGGTATTTACCTCACAAGACATTTACAACAACTGGAAAGGCCACAGAAATACCTCAGAAAGATGATTACCGGCCTCAAACAGATGCCCCTCATGAACCGTCTCAAAAAACTCCAGCTTTACTCCGCCGCATATCGCCTACACAGAGGTGATCTCTGCCTAACATACAAAGCTATGTCAAACCCAGAGCTGTTGGACATGCTCCACTTAAAGAAATCCCAATCCCTCCGAGCTACACGCTGTAGGGACCTAAACCTTGTCACCACAATAAACAGAACATGCCGGAGGGATAGATTCCTGTCCCAGAGACTTCCTATACTCTGGAATAATCTATCTATATCAAACAAAGCTCCTCGTTAGCACTCTTCAAGAAAAATCTTGATGATTGGATGGGACATAGGAAATTCACCCCGGGGATCACCTCTGTGGCTCTGCTCGACAGTGACACAGGAAAATAATTTTCTTGGGTGGCAAAAGCCAGGGTACCTTTTTGGCTGGGCTTGTATAGGCCCCAGGGCCGATAGCCTAGTACCTACCTATGAACCTATATCCTATAATGTAGACAACATTATATAAATTATTCAATTCCTTCAGTATATTAAACTTCGTTCCTCCTCCAAAACATTTTCTGCATGTATTGTTCCTATAATTTCCACTTTTTTCTATGTAATTTACTCCGACCCTTTTCTAAAGATCTAACCTCCTGTTCTTTTATTTCAGTTATAATATTCACTACTTCAAGTGTAGTTGTTTAGGGTTTGATTTCCATTTTCTAGTAATTGCTTTTTTGGCAGGCACCAGAATTAAGCTTAACAAGGCCTTACTTATTCTTTTTTCGGCTGCTCCCGTTAGGGGTCGCCACAGCAGATCAACTGTTTCCATTTCCTCCTGTCCTCTGCATCTTGCTCTGTCACACCAACCACCTGCATATCCTCTCTCACCACATCCATAAACCTTATCTTAGGCCTTCCTCTTTTCCTGTTACCTGGCAGCTTCATCCTTAGCATCTTTTTCCCAATATACTCTGTATCCCTCCTCAGCACATGTCCAAACCAACGTAATCTCGCCTCTCTGGCTTTGTCTCCAAACCTTCCAACCTGGGCTGACCCTCTAATATACTTATTCCTAATCCTGTCCATCTTCGTCACACCCAGTGCAAATCTTAACATCTTCAACTCTGCCACGTCTAGCTCTGACTCCTGCCTTTTTGTCAATGCCACTGTCTCCAACCCGTATAACATAGCTGGTCTCACTACCCTCTTGTAGACCTTCCCTTTCACTCTTACTGGTACTAGTCTGTCACAAATTACTCCTGACACTCTTCTCCACCCACTCCATTCTGCCTGTACTCTCTTCTTCACCTCTCTTCCACACTGACCATTACACTGAACTGTTGATCCCAAGTACTTAAACTCATTCACCTTCGCCACCTCTACTCCCTGCATCCTCACCATTCCTCTATCCTTCCTCTCATACACACACATATATTCTGTCTTAGTCCTGCTGACCTTCATTCCTCTTCTCTCTAGAGCATATCTCCCAACTCTCCAGGGTCTCCTCCACCTGTTCCCTACTCTCACTACAGATCACAATGTCATCTGCAAACATCATAGTCCACGGGGACTTCTGTCTAATCTCGTCTGTCAACCTGTCCATCACCATTGCAAGGCCTTACTACGTCTAGGCAATTCAGATCCTGTATCCTAACTCAAAAAATAATTTCCTTAGTTACACTCATTTGCTCGGCCAGTATTCCTGCTACAGCACCCTATAGGGACTTTTTAAAGTCTGCCAACAAATTACAATCCCAAAACATATGTTCCAAGTTACTTCTTTCTTCCCTGTCACACCTCCAATATTTGCCATCTACCTCAGGAACATTTTTTTGAAATCTTCTTTGGTATAAAATTATCTATGCAAACACTTCCAGACAAAAATCTTAAATCTTCTAGATTTTACTGCATATTTGGGAGCCATACATATATCCTACCATTGTTTCTTTGTGAATAGCATATCTACCATCTTCTCAATTTTTTCTGACATCTTCTAATAGATTCCTGTAGTGTTGTGCAGTATTTTATATGCCATACTAATTATACTTTTTTAGACAACAGCTTCTGTTTTAGATTCAGTTAAAAACTCAGCCAGTGTAGGTCTTTCATTTAGGATTCATTCCCCTAGCCCTTTGTCTGTACTCTGATATCAAACCCAGATAGGGAAGGCAGTCACTAGCCTGCAGTCCAAATGTCTTCTTGACCTGTTCCCCATTCTGTTACCTTTCCTTCTCTAATTATTTGTTCCTAATACCTTGGTTCCTTTGCCAGCTTCCTTCAGCAAATTCCAGTCCCCTCTTGTCTACTCTGTGTACTGCTAATTGAAGTTGTCCCTTTTGGCAAAATCTTTCTCCTTTCTCCACTCCTCTATTGGCTTAGTTCTTAGTCTACTTCTTGCTGTTTTATGAATATAATATTCTGTATGGCTACTATTATTATTCTTAAGGATATGCGTCCAAAATCCCATTCTTTCTTTATTTCTTGAATCTTGTTCAACATCATTCCTTTCAACTATGAATTGTAGCTTTCTACTTGTGTTATGTGTAAGAGCCTTAACTGCGTATCCCTTCAGATCAGGTAATCTTAAACCTGATTGTTCTTTTGGAAAGATCAGCCTATCCAGTTTGAGTCTTGCCTTCTTCCCCACCCAAATAAAATCTTTCAGCACTTTATTACTTTCCGCAACTTCTTTTCTGATTGATAAAAATTTGCTTGGCGTGTGCATAAAACTAAAAGGACTAAACATTTTTTACTGCTTGTATCTTGCTATCCATATCCATAGGCAAGAATTTCCAGTTTCTCATTTTTTTGCATTATCTCTTTAGTGTGTTCCAACATATCCTTAGCTACGATAACAAAATCCTTTTTAATCCCTATAGTAAATACTTTTATCATGTTCCCATAAATATGGGTATTGCTGGACCAGTTCATGAGTGGGTAAATAGTTTACAGTTAATATAGAACAGAGGGTGTGTGTGTAACTTTTAGAAGCATTTCCAGATGTAGGCACATGCATATAAATAGTGAGCACGTGCAGGCAGCAGTGCCATTTTGAGAGAACAGCCAGAGTGGTAACTTGAGTGTAGTAGTCAGTTTATATGTTTATTTAAGTTTAAGTTACTAAGCCTCATTCCTGATGTGTTTCTGTATAATAATAATAATAAAGCTGCTTGAACAGAACCCACAACTGTTCATCTGTTTTATCTTGACCGGACAAGAGACGTGGTGTCAGAACAGGGATTGAGAGTTTAATGTCTTCAAGCCATGAGGTGGAGAGTTGATGGTGAAGGTATATTGAGCAGGTTGGGTGATAACAGTGCTCAAATGATCAAAAAGGCCAGAAATGAACTTAAGGTAACCAAAACTTGGACAAATGATTTATTTTGCAAAGAAAATGAAACGGAGCATTCGTAAGGCAAGAAATGCATCATTAATCAAACAAAAGGCATAAACGTATTATTAAACAAAATGTTTGAAAGCAGGATATTTGATAAAACTGTCAGAAATATTTATATGGGGCTCAGAATTACCTCCGATTTGCATAACGAGCATGTTTAAAGTAAAACGAGCACAAGAAAAGTATAATGAGCATGAGAAGAGGTTAAATGGGCATAACGAGTACAACAAAAGAGCAAGACGACTCCATGTTTTTTAGTAAAAGACCATGTTTTGGGCATAAACTACTGTTTCCCATTGACAGAAGCCATTCAAAGTTTAACTAGAGTTGTTCAAAGTATCTCAGATTGTGTAAAGTGTTTGCAGAGTGTGTGCTTTATTATGGTGAAGTACAGTTATTTTGCAAAGTGCACTCAAAATACAGCCATTTTGAAAAAGTTTCTTGTGCTGTGTGCATTTATTCGCAGATGTTTCCCATTGACAGAAGCCATTCAAAGTTTAACTAGAGTTGTTCAAAGTATCTCAGATTGTGTAAAGTGTTTGCAGAGTGTGTGCTTTATTATGGTGCAATTATTTCATAGAGCTGTGTGCAAAGTACAGTTATTTTGCAAAGTGCACTCAAAATACAGCCATTTTGAAAAAGTTTCTTGTGCTGTGTGCATTTATTCGCAGAGTGCCACCATTTCAAAGTGTTTCTTACACTGTACAGAGTTATTTCGCAAAGCACAGCCATTTTGAAAGGATCCTGTGCTGTGTACAGTTTATTTGCAAAGTGCATTCATTTCAAAGTGTTTCTTACTCTGAGCTGTTTCTGCTGTATACAGTTTGTTTGCAAAGTACAGTCATTTCAAAGTATTTCTTACACTGATAAGGAGCGATTTTGCAGATTACAGTGGTTTTAAAGTGTTCTTATGCTACAGAGACCTATTTGACAAAGTGCAGTTATTTCAGTCTGTTGTGCTATTGGGCATAATTACAAGTTCTGGCATATATTTTTGTGTGTTCACTTGTGTTTGATCATAATATTGCAGAGAACTGGAGTATTTGAGCAGGAATACAATATTTTCATACAGGCAGCTTTTTCTGACAAAGATGCACGTACAAGGGCATTAATTTTGCTTAACTTTGCTGGGTCAAAGGCCATTGAAAGAGGGCGTTTATTTGTGTATGCACCAGCAGTATATGCAGGAGAAGGAGAAAACCGCCATATTGTTGTACTGGCTGAATCAAGGGAAGACCGTTAGTGCTTGAAGGGTAAATACAAGAGACCCCTCAATGTTCTGTGTTATTTGCTTCTATATCTACAAGAGACCAAAAGCCAGGTGAAACTTTTGCAGCTTATGTCACTGAGTTGAGAAATAAGGCTAAAACTGCAGATTTTGGTGATTTGATAGCTGAATTAATAAAGGACAGGTTTGTGTGTGTGGTGTTAATAGTGCTGCAGTGAGAAAGATTTTGCTTTGTGACCGTGATTTAACATTGAACAAAACCATAGAGATTTGTCAAATCTATGAGCTCACAGAAAGGCACACAAGTATGCTTACAAGTGACAAGAGCTTAGTTTCAGCAGCCTCTAGAGCAAGCATAGACAGTATGCAGCATGTGGCAAGCAGAAGCTGGCCTAAGCACATGGCAGTTGCAGACCCTGTGGGATTCCCAGGGAGGACCCTTAACTTTCTAGCAAGTTCCAAGACTAGCTTAGGAAAACAGACATGCTCAGTGCAGTATAAAGGTGAGTTAGCAAAACCCAAGTCAAGTCTTATTGTTAACTGTCATAATTGTGGTGCCAGTCATGAGTCAAGAGACGTGCTTAGCATTTGGTCAGCAAAACTGCAAGTGTAAAAAATGGAGCCACTTTCAAAAGTTTTGTAAATCAAGCAAGCCTCATTCAGTTACTAAGAAAGGTCACTCAAAAAAGCAAGTTGATTATGTAGAAAGCTGCAACCCTACTTTTTTATGTAGATGGTGTCTCAGTGGTCAGTGAAAAGGTTAATGCAGTAGATTTTTTTTGGCAAAGAATGAAGTGTTTTGTACTGTCCTGTTCAATGGTAAACCCACAGAGCTCAAAGTGGACACTGGTTTAAAGTGTAATGTGATATCAGCAAAAACATTTGCTAGCTTGAGAACTGGTGAGCAACTTAATTTTGTTAATTGTGCAAAGCTTGTTGCTTATGGAGGTGAGGAGGCTCAGTAATGCTGTCATGCTATTCGGCTGGGAACAGTTACAGTTTGCATTTTTATGTAGTCACAAGACGTGTGCAGTCATTATTAGGTCTCAGAAACAGTTTGAGAATGAAACTGCTTTCTTTTACCAAAGCAGTACATCATCTAAGCACATGTCCCAGTTCAATCTTCAGTCATGCTATTTTCTCAAAGTATGTTGATGTCTTTGACGACAAGTTAGGCAAACTTCCAGTTGTGTACTCCACGAAAGTAGAGACACAGGTCAGTCCAAGGGTCAGACCAGCGAGAACAATTCCAGTAGCTATGCAGGACAAAGTCAAGGTCCAGTTAGACAAAATGGTGCAGCAAAGTTGGACTTGTCCAGTCACCGAACCAACTGAGTGGGTATCTTCTCTGGTAGCTGCTCACAAGAAATGTTCAGATGAAATCAGAATATGCCTTGACCCAAGAGACTTGAGCAAGGCATTAAAGAGACCACATCATCCTACATGTACAGTCGAGGAGGTTGGTGCCCTCATGTCAAATGCCACTGTTTTTTTTCTGTCCTGGATGCAAAGAGTTCATTTTGGCAAGTAATGCTTGATCCCAAATCTTCACTACTGACTACATTCAACACGCTGTTTGGTAGATACAGATTCCTTAGTATGCCTTTTGAAATAAATTTTGCCAGTGAAGTCTTTCAGTATGCAATGGAGCAAAGTTTTTAAGGCTATCCATGTGCTATAATAGTTGATGATTTACTGGTTGGAGGTAATGGTGAAGCAGAGCATGATGGAAACCTCAGGAAAGTTCTGAACAGACCGTGTGAGGTGAACTTGAAACTTAATTCCCTGAAATGTAAATTCAGGCTACCAGAAGTTACTTATGTAGGTCTTTAATTACCAGTACAGGCTTACGGCTAGACCCTTCTAAATAAACAGCCATTCTTGAGATGCCAGCTTCAGACAATGCCCAAGCACTACAACATTTTCTTGGTATGGTTAACTATTTGGGCAAATTTATCTCTGACTTTAGTGAGTTATCAGTGCCTTTAAGAGAGCTGACACACAAAAATGTTGCCTGGTCATGGTTAGAACACGACCAGAGAGCATTTGATAACCTCAAACAGCAAATTGCCAGTCCAGCTGCATTGAGATACTATGATGTCCACAAACCAGTAGTTCTTTCCTGTGATTCTTCAAAGTTAGGTTTTGTTGCAAGTGAGGTTGCTCAGGTACTGGTAGACCTTAAAATGTTTGTGAGGAAGCTCAACTTAAGGGTAAAGTTTCATGGCAAAAGTAATGAAATTGAAAATAAGCCTATTGATGAAACTATAAAAAGGCCAACCAGCTATTGTCCACCACTACATCAAACATTAGATGCTTTCGAAGTGAAATGTCAGATGGATATCAGGAAACCTTAAAAAAACTCCTAAGAAAAAACTTTATAACTTAACACAGGGAGAAAGAAAAGCATTGATTGAGCTAGACAATGATAAATCCAGACGTGTAATGAAGGCAGACAAGGGAGAGGGAGGTATACTTGTGACTGATACCACTAGCTACAACTAAAAGATAGAGAACATGCTGGAGGATAACAGATTTTATGAGTTATTTACCATGGATGACATAAAAAGAGCATATGATTTATGGAACACTAATCTCACCACATTATGGGAAGAAAAATAATTATTTATGGAGCCCATGCCCACGTTTACCTTACTTTTTTGGAATACCAAAGCCACACAAGAACAGAGAAGATCCACCTTATAGACTGGTGGTAGCAAGTGGAGGTTCCGTTAGTGAAGCCACAGCCATTTAACTTGATTACTTGCTGGAACCTTTAGCAGGAAAGAATAAGTCATACATAAGAGATTCAATGGATTTTTTAGGAAAATAAAAAACATTACAGTAGAAGTTGACAGTATTTTACTAACTATCGATGTGGAATCCTTGTACACAGTGCTCCCTCACAGTTACTGTATAACAGCAGCTGTGAAGTCTTCTAAGAAACATAATCAAGGTACACAGGCACAACTGCAAAAGTTAAGCAAGCTCATTAATCTTGTACTGGACTTCAATTTCTTTATTTTCAATGGCAAACACTACAAACAAAAAACTGGTATAGCAATAGGAGCTGCCATGGCTCCCAGTATAGCTAACATAGCCCTGGGCAAGTGGGAGGAGGACTTTGTGTTAAACAATGCAGACTTCATGCAGCATATCACATGCTATTTACATTTTATTGATGACATCTTTATTGTGTGGGAAGGTGACATCTTGCAGCTTGGAGATTTTATCACTTACCTCAATCAAACAACCCCCTTCCTGATGTTTACCTCTTCCCATAGCTATACTTCAACCACTTTCTTAGATATGCAGATTTCCAAGGACACCAACAATAACAGAATCACCACTGATCTATTCAGAAAACCAACGAGGGTTAACTTATTACTCCACAGTAAAAGTCTACATCCTACAAAAAACAAGTGTAATGTAGTGAAGTCCCAGGGCTATAGATTAGCTAGAATTACCACAGAGATGGAACCATTTTTGAGAAACCTGAACAACTTAAGAGAATGATTTTCTAGTGTGAGGCTGCAAAAGTCAGATGTTAAAAAACATCCTGGAACCCATTATAGAACTGAAAAGGACTGAATCACATTCACTCAACCTCCCCAGTAGGAGAATGTTAAGAAATTCCACAGAGAATAACAAATGCAAAAATAGCTGCATCCTGACATATACTTTGGATTTTCACAGTATCAAAAATGTTACTGAAGAAAACTGGGACATTGTCACAGGAAACCATTTTCTGATTAACATCTTAGGTGAAGCCCCATCCTTTGTTTATATGAAGGCCAGGAACATTAGAGGTTTTGTTGAATTTAAACCTAGAACATATGAGAAAAGCACTAAAAGATGTGAAACTAATTGTACATTTTGTATATTTATACAGCAAGGTGATTTATTGCCCTTAAAGAAAATAATTAAAACCAGTGCAGGGGGTGACTTAACACTACAAAAGTAATTTACGGGGCACAGTGCAATGAATGTGATTCATTCTTTGTGGGCAAGACTGTAAATAAACTCAATCGTAGGATTTCATGACATCTGACAGAAATCTGCTCTGGATGTAAAAATAATGCACTAGCCAAACACCTTTCTCTTCATAAAAGACACACAGGTTTCAAGTTCCAGATCCTGAATCGCACAGACATGGGTGATCTTGAAGGCGACATCCCGAATATTCTGGAGAAACATGAACTCATGTGGCAATTAACGCTGAACTCTTTTAGGAAGCCTGGACTACAAAAGTGTACTGGAACTTAGAAAATTGCCACATTGTTTACATGACTAATTTTATTTTATTCTACCAGTTGGTTTTAAATACCATTTTAAATCAGTTGTAATTTAAGTGTATATTTTGTTTCCATCATCATACATTTTTTCTTATTATTTTTTCTTTTTCTCGTTATCTTTTTTCCACTTTATTCAAAATGATGTGTAAATACAATACTAATTATACAATAATATTTTTATAGATAGTTTTTAGGGTTCTTGTATACAGACCTGAAGAAGTCTAGAAGGACAAAAGCGATCTTTGTTAAAAATAGGTTATGAAAATAGAATATGATTTTTACAATTGATTTTTTTACATGCAAAGTGTATATGCATATATTTGTATATATTTTTTGATTGCCAAATGGACTAAGGTTGATATATTTCCATCCATGTAGTATATTGTCTTGGATAAAATCACAGACTTAATAATCTGGTTAAATAAGAAGTACCACTTAATTTTATTTATTTATTTATTTATTTTATTTATTTATCATTTGTTGACCGGGAAAGTCCGACTAGGTTCCACAGAGCCTGTTTTTCAATGGAGGAGGCCGAGAAATGTCTATGATGCATGTCTTGGAAAAAGAAACTTTTCTGTGTGACATAATTTTATTTAAATTTTATTTAAAGTACATTATTATGACCGCTACTAAGTAGGGCAGGATCAGCTTGAATGTCACAGTGATGGGGGAAGGCATGTGAATTTAACATGTGTACAGTAACACTTTGTTTTACACCACAGTAAACCACTCCCTTGCCTGATAAAAAGTATATATATATATATATATATATATATATATATATATATATATATATATATATATATATATATATATATATATATATATATACACACACACATATATATATATATATATATATATATATTTAGAAAGCTTGTGAGGAAACTATTACTCTATTTTTGTTTTACTTGGATAGCTTGTCTGTGTACTTGATAAAGCATTTTCGACTGGAAACAGGCTGCCTGCCTTGCTTGGATTACTTTTGAATACTTAGTAATTTTGTACAATTATATATATTTTTTTATTTATTTATTTTTTACTTAAGACGAGTTTAAGTTTTCTACTTCTACTACTGTTGTCTGATCTGATTAATATACAGTGATTAACTAGAGATATATGGAGTGAAAATCTTCCACACAGAAAAGTTTCTTACACTGTTTTATTCTTCAAGAGGGCAGACCTGTTGCCTATGCATCTAGAACTCTTACCCAAACTGAAATGCAGTATGCTCAAATTGAGAAGGAACTTTTGTCAATTGTGTTCGCATGTTCGAAGTTCCATGGTTATATTTATGGTCGAGCTATCCAAGCTGAAACTGATCATCAACCTCTAGTCACTATTTTAAAGCAGCCTATGCATACCGCTCCAGCAACACTACAAAAATTGTTGCTCAGATTACAAAAGTATAATTTCAAAATGGTCTGTACAAAAGACAAACTTCTTTATCTGGCTGATACCTTATCCAGATTGCCTAGAAATACCACAGAACAGCTTGAAGCAGAGAATGTCGACTTTGATGTCATGGAAGTGATGAGCTAAGAGATCATACAAATACTGATCAAATTTTGCAGAAGCTCAACCACTTCATCAATGTTGGATGGCTGTCAAAGCAATCCTGTGTATTGCAAGAAGTACAACCTTATTTTCCATACAGAAGATGAGATGCTGATGGAAGATGACATCATTTTCAAAGGTCACAAAGTTATTGTTCCTACTTCTTTACAACATGAATACATTCAGATTTTGCATCGTGGCCACCCAGGTTCCTATTCTACCAAAAGAAGGGTGAGATGACTAGTATTTTGGCCTTCTCTATCAAAGGACATTGATAAAATGCTTTCTTCTTGTTCACTATGCAGTAATACTAAACTGCATTTGCAAAAACAGCCACTTCAGCTAAGCCATATTCCTGAACTAAAGATAAATAAAAATGTAATCAAACCAGTTCTCAACGGAACGATACAACATTTACTCACAATAGAACGTGAAAAATAGAATATAATCCAGTAACCACGACACTAAATTCACTTAAACAGGAACCAGACTGTACAACTAAGTGGAAACAATTAATTAAAATGTAAAAATAAAAATATATATGTATATAAAACATAATATATATATATATCACCTCTTTATGGCCCTCTTAAGTTTTCTTTTCTTCGGCCTGGGGCAATCTGCGCTTACATCTAATAATATTTTTAGATCCATTTCTACACCACCCCTAGGGTTAGTATCCACAGTCTGTATTAAAAAAAAACTAAATATGCAAATACAATTGCTGCAGGGAACGGTGTTGGTAGAACATACATGATTCCCTATATGTCTCTTGTGGCATAGCATTCTCCTCAAATTTAAATAGTTTTTTTTTTAAAAAAAAAAGACTTTACCCCAATTACTTAGCTCTAGTGTCCCTCATCGCACTTCTTCTGACACAGATTAAGCCTAGAGGCCCTCATAATTTGGCCCTTGACTACATTGTAGTCGATGTGTTTAGGTGTACATATATCTCTATGCAACAAAGTGTGTTTCCTAAACCAGAAAAAGATCGGTCTAAAATTTTTTAAAAAAAAAATGCTTCCTTAAAATATTCTGAAGGGAATAAACTTTCTTTCTCCCATTCCTATTCAATTATATGTTGGCGTAGCTATTGGCACAGGAGACATCAAACGCTACCATAAAAATATTCAGTTCCTCACTCAATGGATAAAGTGGTTCTGTTAACCAACCACTACCAGAGACAATGGGTCTCATAGGGGGGTTATCAAGTCCCTTATGGACTTTTGGTAGGCCTTTTGTATAGTAAGGGGGATGATGAGCTTAGATCTCCTCTCAGAGGGACAATATTTTTCAATGCGATGTTAACGCCTAATTCAGACCCCCGCGCTCCTGCGCTAGGTTAAAACAGCAATGTTAGAGGTATGGTAGACCATGATGTCCCTTTCCCCATACAGTGGTAGAGATAAGAAGTGTAATAGGAAGAAAAATCTTACGTATTTAGAAAGGAAGGCCCTACAGGTAATGAATTAATGATGAAAGTTTTATGGGTTTCTTAAAGTAAATCATCCTTTTACCTTATATCCAAAGGCCTACCAAAGTCCATCTGGTAGTGGTTGGTTAACAGAACCACTTTCTTTATTTGTTGAATATCATCTTAGAAATGTGGTTAATGAGAATCCTTTTGTTCTGAAAGACAGTAAGCATTTCTTGCTTGATCTATATGACTTTCTATCCACATTGTGAGAAGCCTATTTACAGTGATTCCCAATATAATAGGAATAGAAAGTGTACAGAATTATTTAAAGAAATACACAGAGATGGACATACAATTCATAGAACTTCTAACCTTGTTTCTAGAAATTATTCTAGAAAACAACATCTTTTTCTTTGAACAAGATATATATTTATAAAAGATTTGTAGACGATCTTTTTCTGATATTTGAAGGTAGTGAGCTATCCCTATTACAATTTGAAAAGGATATTAACAGGTTAACTGATTATTTGAAGTTTTCGGCATTGTTAACACCTCTACACACAGGAAACAGTGTTTTAGGAACACCTTGTTGCATAGAGATAGTATGCACCCTAAACACATTTTCGACAATGTAGTCAATGATGAGCTGGAAGGATTGAAAGTAGATTTAGAAAGACACAAACATTGGCATGTACTAGGGTAGAAGATAAACTATTTAAATTTGAGGAGAATGCTAAGCCACAAGAGACATATATATCATGGTATGTTCTACCAACACCCACCCTGCCCAAACTGTAAATCAATATCTTCATTAATGTTGATGTTGACACTTTTTTAAACTACCTTTGTCAGGCAAATATGCCACAAGAGACATATAGGGAAGCATCTATGTTCTACCAACACCGTTCCCTGCAGCAATTGTAATCAATATATACCATCATTAACCGATTTTTGAATTTTTAACCCTTTGTCAGGCCAAAGTATATTTTAACTAGTTTTTATGTAATACAGACTGTGGGTACTAACCCTAGGGGTGGTGATCTTGAAACCATTACCCTAGAAAAAATGGAAGCGAATGGATATACCCATTTCTGAAGAAAAGAAAACTTAAGAGGGCCATAAAGAGGTGATATACTACATTTGGCTGTTGTATTCACCCTTCAGTTAGTTACACTGTCATGCAATTTTTAAATAGGTGTTACAGCTTTGATACATTATCAACATTTTACATGGTTGGTCACTACTTGTATATTTATTAATGTAACAGGTTTTATATATATATTTATATATATGTATATCTTTATATATTTAGTATATACTACTGCCATCTTGTGGATGTATTGTGAACTACATGAATTTGTAAGAGTTAATAAGGAATATTGATAAGATTTCCTTATATGTTATTTTTATATATATATTATGTTTTTTATATGCATATACATTTTTCAAGCTCATATACATATATATATTTTTCAAGCTTATATACAATCTACCTATATTTTATTATGATTTTATGTTGAAGGTATTTTTACATTTTAATTAATTGTTTTAATTAGATTAATTGTACACTTGATTACTTGATTACTTTGTATATATAAAGACTGTGCTTTTTCCACTTAGTTGTACAGTCTGATGAAGCCCTGATTGGGTGAAAGCGCTTACTGAATAAAGGAGTTCCTGTTTCGTGAATTTAGTGTCGTGTTACTGGATTATATTCTATTGTGAGCAAATGTTGTATTGGCGTAGCAAGCTTCAGCGTTCCGTTTGAGACTGGTTTGATTTATATTCCTGAACTACCTTGGTCAACAGTAGCCACTGACATATTTGAGTGGAACAATCAGCATTACTTAGTGTTGGTAGACTTTTATTCGAACTGGTTAGAAATCGACTTGCTATCTAACTCCCAGTGCTGTTATTGCTAAGATGAAACGTCATTTCTCACTCCATGGTAGTCCATATAGTTATTTTTGACAACATTACCCAGTATACCAGTTAGTTGTTTCAGAAATTTGCAAAAGAGTGGGACTTTATCCATGTTACTAGTCGTCTGGAATACCCACAGTCAAATAGCCTTGCTGAACTTGCAGTACAGAGTGAAAAGCAATTACTAGAGTGGCCAAAGCATGACAGTACCAATATCTTCTTGAATTTGCTTAATCTTAGAAATATACCCCATGACAACCTACTTGGCTCGCCTGCTCAGAGACTTCTATTTAGGCAAACCAGAACAACCTTGCCTATCAGTTCTAGTTTGCTGGTGCCTAATGCTAAAAACAGCAGAGCAATCAAAGGCCAACTCTTTTAAGAAGTTTTCCTTTCAGAAGTCCAGCTATGATAAAATGAGCAGATTTATTCATCCATTAAAAGAGGGAGAGACGGCGAGGATTCAAATGGCGAAAGGCTTTGATCGACTTGGTCAAGTTAGAGGCATATGTGCCGAGCCGAGATCTTACTTAGTGGAATCCTAGGGTATATAGAATACAGGAGAAACCGCAGGCATCTTCTTCCTGTGTCTGAAATGATATCGCAGCATCATAGCTATGATACAGACTCTAGATCTCAGAGCAACCATGACAATGTTCATACTGAAGAACATGTCTTAGTATCCATTCCCATTCCTGATGATGTACCAGTTGTCCCCAGATTTGAACATTCCTTGAAGACAGTCCCCGTTCCTAGATCCAGTTCTGGTTTCTATGTTACATGATCAGATCATATTTCTAGATCCAGTGTAAAATACACAGCAACCTGGAGATCATTGTTTTATGTGTGTCTAATTTTGTATGATTGCATGTCAGAGAATTAGTTCTGTATAATTACATGTCAAAAGATCATTTCTGTGCAATTGCATGTCAGTGAATACTGTCATTTGGTTATGATCTATTTGTCAAAGAGGGAGAATGTAGAACAGAGCGTGTGTGTGTAACTTTAAGAAGCATTTCCAAATGTAGACACGTGCATATAAATAATGAGCATGTGCGGACAGCAGTCCCATTTTGAGAGAATAACCAGAGCGTTAACATGTATGAGTGGTAGTAGTCAGTCTGTTTATACGTTTATTTAAGTTGAAGTTACTAAGCCTCATTCCTGTTTTGTGTGTGTGTGTGTGTGTGTGTGTGTGTGTGTGTGTGTGTGTGTGTGTGTGTGTGTGTGTGTGTGTGTGTGTGTGTGTGTGTGTAATAAAGCTGCTTGAACCAAACCCACAACTGTTCATCTGTTTTATCCAGACCGGATGAGAGACATGGTGTCAGAACAGGGATTGAGTGTACAATGTCTTCAAGCCATGAGGTGTACAGTTGACAGTGAAGGCATATTGAGGAGGTTGGGTGATTACAGTACTCAAACAATCCAATGGGCCAGAAACGAACTTAAGGTAACCAAAACTTTTAGAAATGAGTTATTTTTGCAAAGAAAATGAAATGGATCATTTGTAAGGCACAAAATGCATTATTAATCAAACAAAGGGCACAAAATGCATTATTAATTAAACGAAATGTTTGAAACCACGATATTTGATAAAACTGTCAGAAATATTCATATGGGACTCAGAATTACCTCCGGTTTGCATAACTAGCATGTTTAATGTGAAACGAGCACAAGAAAAGTATAATGAGCATGATAAGTGGTTAAATGGGAATAACGAGTACAATAAAAGGGCAAGATAAGCTTAAAAGGCAAGACAACTGCATGTTTTTTAGCAAAAGACCATGTTTAAGCATAAACTGCTATTTCAGCATTGTTTTATCTTCATTGATTTTATATCCAGAAAAAATTTGAAATTGTCTCAATATTCCGCAGCACTGAGGTGTCCTTTTTTAGTTCCAACAGGTATAAAATAATATCATCTGCAAATAAAGCCAACTTTTCTTGAAGACCTTAACAATTATATCCTTAAATTTCTGAGTCCCTTACTTTGCCAGTAGTTCTAAATATAATGCAAATAGCAAAGGGAAAAGAGGGCACCACTGCCTGGTTCCTTAGTTAAGACACACCTTAGAGAGGAACTTTGCACATTGATTTTTGCTTCTGATCCTTCATATATCCTTTAAATTAACCTTATTATTGTATTAGGAAATGCAGATCCTTCCATTGCCCTATTGATAAAATCACAGCTTACTCTGTTGAATGCTTTCTCTACATCAAGACCCACCAATAACAGCAGAATTTTTTTTATACTCTGTTACCCTTTTAGATCATCATTGTTCTATAAATATTGTCAAATTTACATCAACACTTTACAATTATGGTTTAGAATTGAAATGGGCCTGTATGGATCAAATTGGTCATTACCGTCTACTTATTACACCCACAACAGCTTTTTTTTCCCCAGGATGTTGGTGCCTCCCCTCCTTTTAAAAATACTGTTAAACAAAACCTTCCAGATCTTTATCACATTCTTCCCTCATAACTCCATAGACTTCCACCAGAATGCCATCTATTCTTGAAAAGTTACCTGTAGATTGGTTATACATCACAATTTTATCTCATCTCCTCCTCCTATGTTAACTGTTGGTTGTTGTGCCTTACCTATCTCGAACCTTGGCTTATTTAAATTTTCCATAAATATTTCCATTTGCTCTTTTTCTTGGTTTCTCCACTTCTCTGCATTATACAAATATTCAGTACATTTTCAAAATATCTCTTAATACCACTACAGGATCTCTGGTTATTTTTATTGTTATGGACTCCCTAAGTTTAGCAACAACCTATTCTATTTTCTGTTGGCCAAGTTGCTGTGCCAAAAGTTTTTGTGCTCTTGAGTTATTATCAGAAAACAGATGCATAAAAGCAATATTTCTAAATTCATGCATATTATCCAGGTACTCCCTTATTTTCTCTTTAGCTCTCTATAGTTGTGCCTGTTCATGTTCTGTGACATTCCCTTTATTTTGTAATACTTTATCCTTTGCCAGCCCCTCTAAATAATTATTGTTACTTCTTAATCATATTTGTCTTTCTTTTATTTCTGCCCTATTTTTAAACTCAGCTTTCATTTTATTTTATATCAGTTACTAGCAATAACTTCTGGAGTATTTTCTATCTTTCTAATAACTCCCGGATAATTTCCACTAACCATTCCTTAAATTCTTCTATTGTTAATAGTTGGTGGGAAGCACCAGTGTCTCATCTTTAATTCATTACCCTGCTTTTTTATCTTGGTAGTTATTGGAGCTTGATCTGAAATACCTACTTGAATATATATCAGAGTTCTCAATTAAATGGGCATGTTCCTGTGAAATATAATTTCTATCAAGTCTAGCCCAGTTATTGTACCTTGGGGGATAATATGCAAAGTCTTTCCGTGTTCCTGCTACTGAATTTACATCTTTCATACCATTTTCAAAAATTTCTTTAGAAATCTACCCTCTCTTATTCTATTTTCCCTTCTAGGTCCCCCAGATTCATCCTCATTGCTTCAAATCAAATTTCAGTCCCCACTTATAAGTAATATTCCTTGCTAAAAGCTGATTATTTTTCCCAGTTTTTTAAGTTCCAAAATAGCAGTTTTAGGTAGAATATCAGTACATGCCAGCGTAATCCTAATCCCTTATCAGTACCATCTGATTGCTACAAATTTGCCATTGTTATCTTCTTTTATTCTTTTTTCACTACTGGGACTCCTCTAGCATTTAATATAAGTACCCCTCTTTTCCTTTCTCCCTGATATCCTGCAGAGTACCCATCCTGAAAACCTTTCTTTATCAAATTTGCACGTTCATTTCTTCTCAAATGTTTCCTGTAGCATTGCTATTTGCACTCTGCATTTGTTAATATAAGTATTCTTTCCTTTTTGTCTGTACCTGTGAGACCATTCACTTTCCAGGATAATATGGAAAGTGACAACATAATGGTAAGAAGTCATTATCCCAACTAATATACATGGCAGCTTTTTTAAATTTCTAATTCCAGTGTTTGTGATATGTGCGGCCAATAATCTTTGGCAGGTTAATCCTTTATACAGTTTTTTTCTTATCAACATTGGAACCTGTGTCACATTTTACAAGATTTTTGTTTTAATAAAAACCCTCAAGCAAAAAAAAAAAAACTCACCCACAGAACCTATTACCTTAGCACACACACAACTATGTACATCTTCAAATAATGAAGTTTAATCCTCCTAATAGGCACACTTGTGCCAAAAAGACAGCTGCTAACACAGGCCTTAGTTAACCTAAACGTGAGGTCATCCATGTTAAGATCCAACTTATTGCCTGTTCTTCTATTTAAACCTATTGGTATCTGTTCTTTTTTTTCTCTATTTCCCCTCTCCCAGAAGTGAAAACTACTTGCATACTCCCAGAAATCATTAATTTTTAGCCTTTAAGAAACCAGTGTTCTTTCATTGCCCTGTTTTCAGCTTGTCTCTATGAAAAAATAAGAGAAAAAAGAAAAATGTGTTCCTTCACTGCAGCTGGAAGCACTAGCTGAAACATTTATTGCTAAAGGAAAAATGTTCTTTATATTCAATATCCTCATATTTACTTGTTTCCACTTAACATTTGTTATTAGATTAAGCCAATGGTCTTAATCTAGACCTTCACGTATGCAAAAGTAAGCAAAAACATATCAGCTCTACATATATTAAGATCTGTGTAATTTTACACCCCATCTCCCACCTCAGCCTCATGATTACAGGCTATTATCTTAAACATGCTTTTGTCTAGCTTTTCTTCTGTTTTTGCACTGTAATGCCTATATTTATTAATACCAAAAGAGAAGTGGAAGAGAAAAAAGGCATGTGTTTACTTTAATAACTTAATCACATATAACAAAAAACATTCACTGGAAGGCAGCATAAACACCACAAGTAAAATAGTTCATATTTATTCACAGAGATTGTGCTTTTGTGCAAAGACTTCAGAATAAAAGGTGCAGTCCAAACCACATTTAAATAGACTGGTAAAAAATAGCACTTAAATACTTAACCAATGACCTAACAGTTCTAATTCAGTCTATACAACACATTTAATTAATGACAATTTTCTATGCAAACCAGCCAGTATTAACAAATATGCTATTCTAAAAAACACTTTATAGAGATCCCTTCATTAACACCAGGATATTTGTCTGCTTGCATCTTAACTTACCAGAAAGTTTCTCTCTTAAGAATGTTGTTCTTGTAGTTACTTCCCCTCAGATCTTTTGGAATTAACTCTAAGACAGAAAAATAAAACTTTTTAAAAGAAATACAGTGGAATACTTAAACAGTGCATTATTTCTGTCTCTTTTTTTATAGCATGCAAGTGTTACTTTATTCTAGCATTTAACTCCCTTGTCATTCCCAGGGCCGGTGCTAGCATTTTGGGGGCCCCCAGCAAGGTTCAAGTTGGGGGCCCTACTCAAGAGAACATCAAGCGTGACCACATTGTACCTCCTGATCCTTATTAGCTGCAGGTGCCTTTTTAAAGGCAGTTTGTGCAGGAAGTGATTTGCGAGGACCAATCAGGTCCTTGCTTCATCACTTCCTACTTTAAAAAAAAAAAAATGGGACTTAGTTCGCAGGCTGCTGCAGCCAATCAGATCCCTTGTTTCAGCGAGCGGACCTGATTGAGTGCAGGTTGCCAGCCAATCAAAAAAAAAAAAACGGAAATGCAGTTTGAATTTTCACGACGACAGAGCAGCTAGACGTCCACGAGGAGCCGAAGCAAAGTAAACGCCGGTCGGACCATCGGAGTAACCCGCGGATGCTGATGACGGAGCAGCTAGACGTCCACGAGGAGCCGAAGCAAAGTAAATGCCGGTCAGACCATCGGAGTAACCCGCGGATGCTGATGACGGAGCAGCTAGACGTCCACGAGGAGCCGAGCCAAAGTAACTTAAACGCCGGTCGGACCATCGGGGCCCTTATTTGTGGGTAAGTAATCAGGGGCTCCCCGCAGCTGCAGGTTTCGTGAGTGCCTAATGCCGGCTGTGGTCATTCCTATGTAAAAGGAGTAACAACCTGAGCATATAGCAATATACACTATGCTTGTGCTGTTACAAAATGTCCTACTTTAATGCTTCCGTTCGTGTGTGGCAGCATAATGGAGGGAACTTCCCAAATGTAACTGGAACTAGTGCAAAACCCGCATCTAAACATTGCTAGAATTTTATCAGTAAGAGTAAAACTAACACATATAATCTGTCTCTAGAAACTGCTTAATGGACCTAGCTTTTTAACATAGAAGCTTAGTTATTCACCTATTTTCTGCCTTAGTTCAAAATTCCCTTTAAGAATATTCCAGTTGTTTTGTAATATTTTCCTGATGTTATTGTCATCAGCTGTCATACATAAACAGAAACTGTTTGCGTAATTTATACTGCTATTCTTATCTGAAATATTCTTGCTAGTCAGCCCTGTATATGATATAGGAGGAAATACAGTTTCTCTTTTAGATACAATCTCTTCTGCTGTTCTTTGCAGTTCACTCCTATTAGTCTCTATATGCAAATAACCTGATAATGCCTTCAAGACCTTCCAAAAAGTCTACCTGGCTAGTTGTAAGTCGAGACATTCTTATTTGCCCTGTTGGTATGTTCTTTTTCATAAAGGGTGGATGTGCACTAGTCTTGTGCAAATAATTATTATTTCCTAAAAATCTTACTACTAAAGGTTCTATTTATGTTATTCCAACAAATAGATACATCCGGTAAATGTACTTTAGTACCTATGCTACCTAAAGTGAAAGCTATAAAGTCACTACTTAAATTAACTTCTGTTATAAATTCTAGCACATCTTCATCTACAGTATCAGTTATATAAAATCAGTTATATAAAATATGTCATCCACAAATCTTTTGTATATTTTCTCTTGCTATATAAAAAAAGAGAAAACTTTGTAAACACTGGGTCTCCCACCATCCTATAATCAGATTGGCAAAAGGTGTGGGACAACACTTGCACGCATTACATACAACTACTAAAATACTTTATTATTAAATATGCAATCTATATTTTGATGGTTTTACTTACAGTTACTGTTTTCCTTCCTCCTCTTCTTTCCTCAGAGTCCTTCCAAACATAGATGACATGAAAGGAGGCAAATGCCTTTCATTTCCTCACAGTTTTAACAAAGTCAACAAAAGTCCACTGTTTCCACTTATTCTTATACGGTCATATTTCACAAATGTAATTGATGCTTTGAATCTCGCACCTGTCTCTCGATTCCCTGATTTCTTCTGAAAATATTTTTTTTTCTTCGACTGGTGTACAGTGAATAATGACTCACATAAATTTCTGTATAAAAGCCCTGTAGCTGACCCTGAAACTATTTCTCAGGGATCCAAAGGAGTTAAGGCCTCATCAGCCAAGAATCCAGTTCCCTCTGACAGAGATTCCAGAGCATTAGACAGATGGGGAAAGAAAGTATATACGTCTGCAACTTTAGCAATGAGAGCCTTAAATTGCCACTTTCACATGCTAAAGTATCAGCAATTTTTACTGTCTCAGTTAAAACAAAAAATGCTTCCAGAATCAGATCCTCCTAATTTTAAAGAAATGCAGGATTTATTGCATGCAGCTGAACAAGTGGGAAAGCATACTTTGCAATGTGGTTTCGATTGTCTAGAGGTCTCCTGCAGAGCAACAGTTACAGGCTCTGTCATTAGAAGACATGCTTGGTTAAAAGAACATACGTTACCAGATCATGTTAAAGCAAAATTATTGGATACACCTTTGCAGCAGGATGTGTTATTTGGAGTTAAGGCAGAAGAGGTATTAAAGAAAATGGAGGATAAGGCAAAATCTATGCAAACGGTGAAGGATTTCTTACAGTTTCAGCTTCCTAGATTTAGCAGAAACTGGCCAACTAAGAATTGGTCCTTTCCAATTACAGACAGACCTCAAAAGGTAATATACAGACGTCCAAGAGGTAGAGGTCAAACACAAGGTCCTTACAGGCCTCGACAATGGGTTGCATCAGGCCAGAAAGAAGGGGAAGACAGGCCCGAACCATATAAAAAGCAGCTACAATGACTTTCCACTACAGCTGCCAAACAAATCCTTCTTGGCAGCCCCCTTGGGAGGAAAACTGGCACTCTTCTACCACAATTGGCAAATGATCACCAAAGACAAATGGGTTCTCAACATTGTATTTCAAGGTTACAGGTTCCACTTTCACACTCTGCCAAGGTTAAAAGGAATGCCAAATCTGCCACCAAATCAATGGGCAGAGGCTCAAAAACAAATTACAGCACTCATGGATATGAGAGCTATTCAAAAGGTACCATCACAGGAGCAAGGACAAGGATTTTACTCAAGACTCTTTCTGGTACCCAGAAAGGACAAAGCCTGGAGGCCCATTCTGGATCTTTTATTTCTAAACACTTACCTGGATGTTACGAAATTCGAAATGTTGACATTACAGCAGCTTCTTCCCATGCTGGGCAAGAAAGCTTGGCTTGTGATATTGGAGCTCAGAGGCATACCTGCATGTCCCTATCAGACAAAACTGCAGAAGATACCTCAGATTCATAGCTGGTTCAATGCACTACCAATTCTCTGCACTGCCCTTTGGCCTATCTACTGTGCCCAGGGTCTTCACAAAGTGCCTGGCACCAGTAATTGCATTTTGCAGACAGAAAGGAATTCAAATTTATCCGTACCTGTACGACTGCCTGATTCAAGCAGAGAGCAAGGACATTCTTCTAAAGCATCTGACGTTTGTAAAAAGGTTATTGAGTTGCCTGGGGTACACAGTAAACAAAAAGAAATCAAAACTAGTGCCCTCACAAGAGATTATATTCCTGGGTGCCAGCTTGAACACAATGGCCCAGATGGCTTATCTCATGCCAGACAAACAAGGACAACTGACTCAATACTTTCAATTGATGGCAACAAAGACCCAGCTCCCTGCAAGAAAAATTCTGCAGGCCTTGGGTTACATGGCATCCTGCATACTACTAATTCCATATGCCAGACTGCATATGAGGAAACTACAGTGGTACCTAAAGAATGTATGGTCTCAACACTGAAGTTTGGAAACAGTTATACCACTAATCCCTTGCCTTCAACAGGAGTTTCAATGGTGGGCTCAAGCTTGTCACCTCAACAAGGGACAGCCTTTTACACAACCCACAGCCAGGCAAACACTGACAACAGATGCATTGGATTACGCCTGGGGAGCACACATGGCAGACAAATGTATTCAGGGCACGTGGCCTGCAGAACAAAGGCATCTTCACATCAATCAAAAAGAGATGCTAGCTGTACAAAATGCGCTTATAGCTTTCAAGGACCTGCTGCATTCAGAACTACTACTAAAGACAGACAACACCACAGTTATGTGGTACATAAACAAGCAAGGGGGACTCACTCCTACCCCCTATGCAGACAAGCTATGACCTTATGGAACACAGCTATAAACCTTCAAGTTCATCTGCAAGCGTAATTCCTGCCAGGAGAGAAAAACACATTGGCAGACGACTTAATCAGAAACATCATGGATCCCCACGAATGGGAGTTGAATCCACAAATATTCAGAATGATAACACAGAAATGGTGGAGCCCGGACATAGATCTGTTTGCATCCCCAATAAACTGCCAGCTACAAAAATTCTGCACAAGGAGTTACCATCCACAAGCATGGAAAGTGGATGCCCTCTCATTCAGCTGGGAGAACCTACAAGTATATGCTTTCCCACCACTACCTCTCCTGCCAAAAGTACTCGTAAAAGCCAGGCAGGAAGGGCCAAAGATGATCCTGATTGCACCAGACTGGCCACGCCAGCACTGGTACCCAATCTTAAGGAACTTAGCACAAGAACCCCCCTGGATTTTGCCTCAAATCCCACAACTGCTGACTTAGCACAGCAAACAAATACTACACAGCCAGCTAAAGACCTTAAACCTAGCTGCATTGAAGATTCCTTAGTCAAGCAAGCAATGCCTCTCTCCAAAGTTGTTATGGATGTCATTCTGGAGGCCAGAAGGCCTAGTACCAGGAAAGCCTATTCGTATAAATGCAAGAGATTCTGTGCCTGGAGCCAAGCGCACAGCCTTGACCCTCTTGTCCCAAACATTCCTCAGATACTACAATATTTAACTGAGATGCTGGACAAAGGACTCTCCTTCTCATCCATCAAGATCTATGCCTCTGCCATCTCTGCTCATTACAACACGGATCCACCAATTTTCTCTAATCCTCTGTTAAAACAGTACCTCAGAGGGGCTAAAAACATAAGACCGCCCCGTAGAGCACCTACTCCAACTTGGGACCTCAACTTTGTTTTGGAGAAGCTAACTTTACCTCCTTTTGAGCCAGCCAACACAGCAAAATTAAAATATATCTCTTGGAAAACTGCTCTGCTCCTGGCAATAACATCAGCATGAAGAGTTTCAGAATTACAGGCACTAATGGCAGTGGAACCTTTCCTCATTTTCCACCAGGACAGGGTGTCTTTACGAATTAACCCTACTTTTATGCCAAAGGTGGTATCCAGTGTGGCTCTAAACCAAACTATTCACCTGCCAGCTTTTTATCCTAAACCACAGAATAAAGGGGAGAGACTACTGCACTCTTTGGACATTCACAGGCAGTTACGCTTCTACTTGGACAAAACCAAAGCTTTCAGAGAATCTGAGCAGTTATTGGTAGCATATGCTGCAGGAGCACAGGGAAAATCCATTTCAAAACAGACTATTTCAAAATGGATAGGACATTGTATATGTTTCTGCTACACATACCATGGAAAACCTGTACCTAGCAGCATTAGGTCTCACTCCACCAGGGCAACAGCGAGTTCAACTGCCTACCTCAGGGGAGTACCTACCAAGGATATTTTGGAAGCAGCAACTTGGAGTTCTGTACACACCTTCACCAAGCATTACCATTTGCCTCTATACTCTAAATCCAGAGCTGGCTTCGCCACTGCAGTGCTGCAGGGCCTTATAGCCACCCCTAATGCCTTATAGGACCAGCCACCCTTACTCAGCTTTGGGATTCTACCCAAGTGTAATGACTGCAGTAGTGTAACACGATGAACATAGTACAGTTTTGTACCTACCATAAATGTAGATGTTCGAGTGTGTACACTGCTGCAGTCCAGGTTACCCTCCCTCCTTCCCCTCTTACTTGCTGGTACGTAAGTATGTCTTCTACCCTTACTACCTATGGGGAGTATTTGCTGGTAGCTGTAAGTTGTTTTTTTGCTTTTCTTATGTATGTTTTATTAGCAATTGGAATGGCCTACATATTTAGAGGTACCTGACATCTGGGGCAAGAAAAACTGAAGAAAATGGCATCGGCTGCATCTTATATACCCCTGTCGCACTGACGTCAGGGAGGAGGCGACAGCAACCGACGCCGGGCCAAGACTTTGGAACTCTGGCCAACTGCGGGACCGCCTGACGGCAGGATAACCCAAGTATAATGACTGCAGCAGTGTCTACACTCGAACATCTACATTTATGGTAGGTACAAAACTGTACTTTCCTGCTGTGAAATAAATACCAGTCCAATTTCTTATTTGTGCCTTCATGAAATTAATACAATCTGATCCTTCTGGTTTCTCTGGTACAGCAGAAAATCTCAGATTTTCTCCACTTGCTCTGTCCTCTAATTCTACTTTTTTTTTTAAATGTCTCATCTTGAGCAGTCTTATGCTCAGACATCTTTTTTTTTTTTCATTTTGATCAGTTTTTTGCAGTTTTATCAGCTCATGTGAATATATGTTTAAAGCTTCTTTTATTTTTTTCCAGCCTTTTGTTGTTTTAGCTGATATACTCCTTTAGTATTTCATTTAGTTTAATTAGCTCTTAGCACATTTGAATTATTTTTGTCTCTAGATTACTGGAAGGCCGTGTCTTGCACCAAAGCTGGAGCTTGAACTGCTTTTTGCTGAACCACCTGCAGGGTTCATTCCAGGCAGTGTGTTTTCTCTTCATCTTTTCTAGTTGATTTTCTTTCAGGCTCTTTTAGTTTCTCCTTTGCATCCAGGCAGTGTACTTACTAGCCAGTAACTGAATTTTACTCAAGTTGACAGTATCTGTTGCTGTAGTTTCCCAGTTTTTGTTTTCACGCTGGGAGAGCTGAAGTTAAGCTATTGATCAGTGTGCAGAGATTATATTTTGTTTTTTCAGAAGATATGAAAGAAATTCAAGAAAGTACAAAGGTAACATATTTATGTCATATATATGGCAGTAGGGCCAGAACAGAGAAAATGAAACGGATATAGAATTAAAAGTTTAATAGATATTGCTAAAAAGCAATGGATTAAAGGTAGAAGGAAGAATGTTGTGAAGGGAGCATAAGTCTATAAAGCCTTTTTATAGGACCTGGGCTTACTGGTGGATGAGGCATGGGGAAGTTTATGTAGAGAAAGAAGGGTGGGAGCACATGAGCATGAATCATTAATGAGAAAGTGTGAGGATTTGCTAGAAAAAGAGCAAGACTTGCAAAAAGGAAAAAAAATTATAGCTGTTTTTTTTTTTTTTTGGAAAAGAAGTGAATTATAAAGAGGGAAGAATATTTCATGTATAGGATGAAAAGTGGGTATTAATATAAAACACAAGAAGAAATTATGGCTGTAGTGACAACATATGTTGAGAAATTGTATGAGTTGTAGTAATGTATTAAAGAAGACAGCCAGAATGTAAGAAGAACAAAGGGAGGAGGAGGGTGCAAGGATGAATATAAGGAACTGAATGATGTAAAGAGATCAGTTAAGGAAAGTTGAGCTCATAGACCAGGTGAGTTAGGCTTTGATTTTATAAAGAAATGGTTAACAGAGTGTTTGTGAAAAGAATGAATAGATTTATGAAGAAATTTTGTGGTGGTGCAATAAAATTTTGTATGAAAAAGGGACAAAAATTTGAGGACTATTACTTTGGGAAGCACCAGTTATAAAATGTATGGGAATATTAAAAAAAGATTTCAGGAAGTGTTTAAAAAATGGTGTACGTAGGTGTGTATAAGATGAGAGATGAGCAGTTCATGTTGTTAGTAATTTTAAGGGTTTTATTGTCAGAGAAAAGGGGAGGTGAAAAGTTAGTGATCTGGCAAAGGCCTTTGATAATTTATATCATTCCCAGGGTCATACTGAATGGATTTTGGGTAGGGGGAAGGTGATTAAAGTTTTAGAAGCAGTGTATGGGAATAGTAATGGTGACTGAATAGATGGAAAAGATACAAAGTGAAAAGCGGAGTTAAATAAGGGTGTCTGCTGGTTGAGAACACATTTGTTCTGGTGATGAATGCAGTTACAGAAAATTGTTTTAAATAAAATGAATGAAACAAGGTAGGAAATAAGGAATGACGTGAGGTTGCTATTGTTGATGTCTTGTGTAGATAATTTTATGGTGATTGACATGAGAGTGAAATGCCAGTGGAAGTAAAAAAAAAAAAAAAAAAAAAAAAAAAAGTTATGGAAAGTAGAACTAAATTTTAAAAAGGGAAAGTTTTTTGGGATGAAGTTAAGACAGAAACATATATTCTACAATGTATTAGGTTTGTTTAGGGATATGTTATGATAGGGAGGAAGTAATTTTGAATCAGCAGGGAAAGATTTTACAGGAAATAAGAAAAGTGACATTATAGTGGAATATGTTAGGATGAAAGTAATTTGGTGTCAGCAATGAGAGATTTTAGAGGAATTAAGGAAACTATCATTATGAAGGAGAACTTTTCATGTTGTAAGTAGAGTGTATGCTGTAAATATGTATATATTAGGGAAGCTAGCATGCCTAGGAAGAGTATGTATTCCACTGAGACAGAATTACTGAAGATTGCATTTAGCCTTTTGGAGGAATGATTTGAAAAGAGGAATTTATGTATAATTTTAAGGAAAATGAAAAACTGAGGTTGGTATTAGCAGTAGTGTGTACAGTGGGCTCCCCTTCATAACGTCGACTTACTGTTTCATTGACGTTCAAAACATCAAGACGAAAACATTGGAAGTTTGCAATTACGAACTTCTGGAACATCTTATTTCCTCTCTAGGAAAGTAACCACTTGGTCACCTTGGTGAACCTTGCCCTTTCTCCTCTGCAGTGTGATCTTGGAGTTGGTATATTTAAGTAGGTGGGTGTAATTTGCTTCTATTTGTAATGTTATTGTTGATGGCCAAGTGGTTACTTTTCCGGAGAAGAAATACAATGTTCCGGGAGTTTGTGATTGTAAACTTCTGACATCTTCATCTCACTGTTTTGAACGTTGACAAAATGGTAAGTCAATGTTTTAAAATAGACCCATACAGTGTCCTTACACTTGTATTAAAACATGTTTATTGACATCACATATAATATAGCGACATGAGTGCACATTCAGTTATAAAAGAGAAAGCAAACCATTACGAAGAATTTTTCATGTATTACAGATTTGATCGTTGTCTTAACTACTAGTCGATTTAACATTACATAAATTGCTCAGGGGCTGCCTACCATGAAATATTTCTCCTTCTCCTAAACATCATTATATGTGTTATTCCGATAGAGTCCCTTTATTTCTATGTAGTTTGCTCCTTCCTATTTCTTAAGCTCCCAACATCAATTATGTTTATCTTCTTTACATTATTCACATAATTCTGTTACAGTTGTTTTTTTTCCATTTTCTAGTAATTGCAACTTTAAACTTACTAGGGCTTTATTGTGTCTAGGCAATTCAGTTTTTACATCCCAGCTCAGAAGAATCATTTCCTTATTAATGTAATTTGCTCCCCCAAGACTTCTGACACCTTAATACAACTAATTTGCTCCCCCAACACTTCTGAGACAATACCCCATAGGAAATTTCTGTAGTCTGTCAACTCATTGCATTCCCAAAAAGTATGTTCCCAGGTACATCACTCTTTCCCCTCATAACACCAGTAATTGCTGTCTACCTGTGGACAAATTCCGTGAAGTCGTCTTGAGATTTAAAAATAAGTAAACATTTCTGTGGAAAATCCTAAACCTTCTAGTGTTTGTTAAATATATGAAAGACATACGCATTTCCTCACATCATTTCTTTGTATATTGCATTTCCATGCTCATTTCTTAGTCTTTTTCAATGTCTCCTGATTGATTCTTATAGTTATCATGCATTATTTTATATGCCCTACTAATCATCCATTTTTATCACAGCTTCTGATCTAGACTCGGCTATAAACTCTATCAAAGTTGATCTTTCATTCAACACTCCCTTATCCCTTTCTCTATGCCTATAGTCTGTTAACAACTCCTGATTGAGAAGGCAGTCTCAAACATGCAGTCAAAACTTCTGCTTTGCCTCATCCCACTCTATGATTTTTCCCTCCCTAGTTATTTACTCCCAGTGCCTTGGTTCCTTTTCTACTTTTCTCCCACAAATGTCAGCTCCCTCTTGACAATTTTTGGCCCCTTTACTTGAGATGATCACAATTGATAAAGTTTTTTTCTCCATTCATATGTTGGCTTAGTTCTCAAAATATTTTCTGCTACACTGTAAAAAATATTCTGCATGGCTGCTGCTATTCCCATTAAGTGCCTGCATCCAAAGTCCTTTTTTCTCCTTATTTTGTGAACTATCCCTCCTTTCAACGTATTTTCTTACCACTTTGATTTGTAGTCTTCTGCTTGTGTTATATACATGAGCCTTAACGGTAAAGCTCTTAAAATTCCCCTTCAAATCTGTTAATCCTAAACCATGTTGCTCTGTGGTGATAAACAGCTTATCCAACTTAAATCTTACCCCATTTCTTTCCCAAATGAATTCCTTCAATTCTTTATTGATTATGAACTGCAGCTTCTCCTCTAGTTGATAAAAATATACCTGACCCTGTAAACAGTACTAAAGGGTACAAAATGGAGGAAAACTCAAGAAGGGAAAAACAAGCCAGGTCAAAAATTTGAACATTAAAACAACAAAGGCCTGGCTCCAGTTTAATCTAAATGGATGCATTAAAATGTCTCCTGTATGAACTGTAGTTGGTCCTTTCCTTGTTTAAAATATTAAAGGGGCTAGGAAAATTGCACTGCTTGTACCTTACTAGCCATAGCCATAGTCAACAACTTCTAAATTCTGTGTCTCATATCGTCTACTAAGAGGCGATCTCTGCTAGACTTACAAAGCCATGTCTGACCCAACTCTGTTAGAAATGCTACTTCTAAAGAAATCCCAATCCCTCCTCACCACATGCTCCACAGACCTCAACCTCATTACCACAATCAACAGAGCATGCTGGAGGGCGAAGTTCATAACCCAGAGACTGCCAATGCTCTGGAATAGACTTCCCAAACATGTCAAGCAGAGCACCTCGCTGGGTCTCTTCAAGAGAAATCTTGATGAGTGGATGGGAAATAGAAAGTTCACCCTGGGGTTCACTTCAGTGGCTCTACTTGATAGAGGCACTGGGAACTAACATCAGGCGGCACGATGCCAGGGAACTTCAATGGGCTAGGCTTGTATAGGCTCTAGGGCCATTAGCCTAGTACACACCTATGAACCTATGTTTTGTATTATCTTTTGTTTAGAGTATTCCCAGATATCCTTAAATGCTATTATAGAAGCCTTTTTTAATCGAAACACTTAAATACTTCATCTTATGTTCCCATAAGTATCGGTACTGCTGAACCAATTCATGCATGGGAACATAGCTTACTGCAACAACCTTTGCTTTATCTTCATTTATTTTACATCCTAATAAACACTTGAAACAGTCTCAAAATGTTCTGTAACACTAAAATATTCTTTTCTGGATTTATCAAAAACAAAATGTATCCAGATATACAAATAATAATAATTTTTGAGTACTATACCAGTTATACCCTTGAATTCGAGTCCTTCATTTTTTTTTTTCCAGTGGATTAAGTAATAAGGCAAATAACAAATAAGAAAGATACTATCCTTGCCTGGTTCCTGTGGTCAAACACAGCTTGTCAGAAAGGAACCCACCACCTTGATTCTTGCCTCTGAACCTCCATATGTCTTCGTAATTAACCCCATTATTGTATCATGAAACACAATTGCTGTCATTGCTGTACTTTTAATGCCAACTCTATCAAGTGCCTTCTGTGTATCTAGAGCCGTCAGTCATAATGGGGTCTTCTTGCACTCAACTTCCCAGTGATTCATCATCTTTCTTTTAATGTTGTCAAAGGTTTGCCTCCCCTCCACAAAACCATAATGATGCATGTCTGTCAGTTTTGGTAATACCTCAGCCATTCTTTCAATAAGTGTATTCATAAATGCTTTATAATCATGGTTCAAAATTGAAACTGGTCTGTTTGAAGTTGGATTTAATGGGACTTTGGCCCCCTTTGTTTAGTACAGCCACTACAGCTTTTTTTCCAAGATGTCGGTACTGTTCCTTCTTTTAAAATATTGTTAAATAATTTACAGGTCTTTATCAAATTTTTCATCGTAACTCCCAAACTTCCATAAGAATATCATCTGTCCCTGCCCTGAAGACTTCCCATTGATGGATAAGATAAACACAGTGATATATTATCAAATTCTAGTAGCTAATAATTCTCGACTCTTAACTTTTTGCATATTGCTTATTTAAGTCTTCCATAAGTATTTTAGTCTTGGTCTTTTTTTTTAGTTTCCCCCATTCCTCTGCTTTATACAAATATTCATAAAATTTTCAAAATATTTATACCACCTGTATAAGGTCGCTGGTTATTTTTCTAGTCATAGGCTCCCTAAATTTGGCAGCACCACTTTCTATTTTCATTTGCCTAGGTCATCATGCTAATAGTTTTTGTGCTTTGGGGTTGTTTTCAAAAAATAACTGTGTAAAAGCAGACTTTCTAATTCATGCATATTATTGAAATACATTTAATTTTCCTTTAACACTCAACACTTGCTCCTCCTCTTATGTAAGATGCAGCCATCATAATTAGACTCAGCAAGGCCAAACTATGTCAAGGCAATTCCAATTCTATATCATAGCTCAAAAAATAATTCCCTGTTACACCAGTTTGCTCCCCAGCATTTCCAACAGAGCAGTCTGCGGAGAATCTTTAAAGTCTGCCAACTCAATACGCTCCCAGAAAATATGCTCATAGTTACCATTTTCTTCCCCATCACACCTCCAATATTTGCTGTCTACCTGAGGAAAAAAAAAAAAAATATATATATATATATATATATATATATATATATATATATATATATCCCATTGCTTCTTTGTGACTTGCTTATTCCAATCCTTTCTAACCTCCTTTGATGGACTCATAATTATTGTGCAATATTTATATGCTGTACTAATTATTTATTTGTTAATGTCAACTTCTGTTCTAGTTTCTGCTAAAAAGTCTGCCAGTGTTGGTCTTTCATTTAGGACCTCCCTGTTTCTTTCCCTTTGCCAATACTCTGATATCAATTCTTGATAGGCAAGGCAATCTCTGACCTGCAGTCCAAATAAGTTATTGGTATCTTCTCATTGTATTACTTTCCTTCTCTGGTTACTTGTTCCCAGTACCAGGGTTCCTTTGCCAGTTTTCTCCAAGAAATTCCAGCCCCCTCCTGTCTATTGTCTGTCCCTAATTGCAGTCATCTCTATCGGCAGACTCTCCTTTCTCCATTCCTGTATTGTTGGCTTAGTTCTTGGAATATTTTCTGCTGCCTTAAAAATATAATATTCCATATGATTATTGTTATTCTCCTTAAACGTCTGCATCCAAAGTTCCAGTCTCTGCTTGTTTCTTGAGTTTCATCATCATCTCTTTCCACTTTGAATTATAGTTTTCTGGTTGTGCTTAAGTATATGGGCCTTAACTGTGTTGTTCTGAAATACCTATTCAAATCTGTTACTCTCAATCCACCCTGTTCTACTGGAAGAATAAGCTTATCCCACTTGACTCTTGCTGTCTTTCCTCCCAGATAAAATCCTTCAGCTCTTTAATAATTACTGTCCACAACTTCTCCACTGATTGATAAAAATATAAAACCAAACCAAATGAACGTTTGTCTGTGCAGCCAATATAAAACTAGTAAAACCAGAAGAAATGGCTCACTTAGTTGATAAAAATAATGCCTGACCTGTGTATATAAGACTAAAGGGAACAAAAATATTTTAACTGCTTGTATCTCACTATCAGTATCAATATAACAGAGCTTCCATTTTCTCAGTTTTTGCATTATCTTTTGTTTAGTCTCTTCCCACATTTCCTTAGCTGCCACACCACAATAATTTTTAATCCATATTCATAAATACTTAATTTTATCATGTCCCCATAAATATGGATATTGCTGAACCAATTCATATGTAGATGCATAATTTATACCTATTGCCTTCGTTTTTGGATAATTAATTTTGTATCCTGAAAAGATGTGAAACTGTCTCAGTATGTTCTACAGCACTGTAATGTCCCTTTTTGGTTTTGTCAGGTATAAAATAATGTCATCTGCAAACAAAGATTATCAGCGAGGATACCACACACTTTAATTTTTGCCTCCAATCCCTCATATATCCTCCTAATCAACATTATAATTTTTATCAGGGAATGCAAATGCTTCCATTGCTCTTCTCATAACGTCCCAGCTTGCTCTGTCAGATGCTTTCTCTGCATCAAGACCTAACAACAACAGTGGTATTTTTTACATTCTGCTACCCTCTGGATCATCGGTGTTCTGTTAATGTTGTCAAATATTGCCTCCTCTCCATAAAACCACATTGATTCATACCCATCAATTTAATTTTGGCATCCCTTTTGCCATTATAGACATAAACACTTTATAGTCATGATTTAGTATTAAAATTGGCTTGTATGAAGCTGGATCTGATGGGTCTTTACCCTCTTTAGGTATTACAGCTACCACTGCTTTCTTCCAGGATGTTGGTATTTCTCCTCTTAAAATACTATTAAACAAACCTCGATCTTTATCAGTTTTTTCCCTCCTAGCTTCCAAACTTTCAGAGGAATACCATCTGTAAATTGGTTATACATCACCATTTTTAACTCATCCCCTCCCATCCTAATTGAGCCTCTTCTACCACTAACCTTGGCATATTTAATTCTTCAATAAACATTTCCATTTATACCACTTTTTGATTTCCATACTTCTCTGCTTTATACAGACTTTCATAGAATTTCCAAAATATTCTAATACTTCTACAGGATCCCTTGTTATAGGCTTCCTAGGCTTGGTAACAGCCCTTTGTACTTTCTGTTATCTTAGTCATTGTGCTAAAAGTTATTGTGCTTTAGAGCTATCATCAAAAACAGTTGCTCTACAGTAGTCTTTCTAAACTCATGCATATTATTGAGGTGTAATCCCTTATTTTCTGTTTAGCATTCTACAGTTGCTCCTCCTTTTGTTCTGTGAGATTCCCCCCTATTTGCAATATTTTAACATTTGCCAGTCCCTCTAAATAATGTTACTTCTTAACCATATCTCCCTTTCTTTTATTTCCACCCTATTTTCAAAATCCACTTTAAATTTATCCCACTCCCTAGCTATATTTTCAAAATAAATTTCTGTTTTCTCTAATAGCTCCTGAATACCGATTCCTTAAATTCCTCTCTTTTCAACAGATAGGTGGGAAAGCACCAGTGTTTCATTTTATTTCATTACCCTGTGTTTTTATTTTAATTATTATTGGTGCATGATCTGAAATAGTTATTGGGTGCATGTCAAGACCTTCAGTTAAATGTACATGTTCCTGTGAAATATAAATTCTGTCTAGCCTAGCCCAGTTTTTGTATCTTGGGGAATATGTAAATTCACTCCAAGCTCCTAGTACTGAATTCACATCTTCCATGCCAAATATTTTCATAAATTTCTTTACAAATCTAACCTTCTTTGTTATACTTACCTTTCTGGCCACCCAGGCACATCTTCACTACTGCAGATCAAATTCCAGTACCTACCTATATGTAATATTCCTTGAGGAAAGCTGATTATTTCTCCCACAATTTTCTTAATCTCTATTACAGCAGTTTTTGGTGGAATATAAATACATACCAGTGTAATCCATCTCCCATGCCAGTAGCCCCTTAGTACTACAAATCTACCATTATTGTCTTTTTTATTCTCTTCTATTAATATTGGAGCTCCTCTTGCAAATAATATAAGTATTCTTCTCTTCCTTTGCCCCGGGTATTGCACTGAATAATCATCCTGAAAACCTTTCTTTATCAAATTCACATGTTCAGTTCTTTCCAAGTGTGTCTCCTGTAGCATAGCTGTTTGTAATCTACATTTTTAAATATAGTTCACTACTTTTTTTTTGTATTTATCTGTGGAACAATTAACATTTAATGACATTATAGAAAGCATCATATTCTTGAGAGATTGTTATTCCCACTTGATATGTATATCATCTTATGTTACATGCAAATACTGTATGGCAGGTTAATCTTTTATACAGTTGATTCTTGTCATCTCCATTTGAGCCTGTCACATCTTACAGAACTTTTTGTTTTATTGAAAAGCCTTAAACAAAAATACACCCCCAATATCCTCTTAAAATCTTTTAACTTAATAGTAACACTAGCACACAAAACTATGTACATCTTCAAATATTGAAGTTTTACCCTCCTAATAGGAACAGATGTTCCAAACTGATAGCCACATACACAGAATCCAGTGTAACCTAAAAGAAAAGTTATCTATGCTAAGATGCATGGTATAATCTGTATTAGTAAGTGCTGACTGGTACTGTCTTGTCTTTTATAGCTCTATCATCTGGGAAAATACTTGACTGTTTTCAGAAAACATTTTGTCCAAGCCATTTCTCTTTATCAGATTGTCAGAGACATGAGAACCAGACACAAACTATTTACTAGAAAAGAAGCCTTATACTATTCAATATTAATTTTCATTTACTTGCTTTCTCTTAAAACTTATTATTAGATTAAGCTAATGGCCTTAACCCTGTCATTCTGCTATGCAAGAATGAGAAAAAGTACATCAATTGTTTTCTTTTGTCATTTTTTTATCAGACTTTTCTTCTTTCTTTACATTCCAGTGCCTACATTTCTTAAAACTGAACAAGGAGAGAGAGAGAGAGAGAGAGAGAGAGAGAAAAAAAAAAACAGGAGCACCTGTTTACATTAGTAACCCCCTTACACTTGAAAAAAAATAACTGAGAAAAACTTTACTTTATAGTGCACAAAGAAAATCATGCACTATAAAATATTACTTTTAAGAAAATTTGATTTACTTAGTTACCTTTCTCCCTGCTCTTTCCCTCTCCTGAATATTTTTTCTGAATATTAATGACGTGACGTAGGGCATATACTTTAGAGTCCCCTGCAAGTTCAGTAGAGTCCAAAAAATTCCAATATTTCCAGATTTTCTTGTTCTGTCACGTTTATTGCTTTTTAATCCCACATTTGTCATTTTCCAAGTTACTGATTTTATTCTCCAAATGTTAATGACATGAAGCAGGGCATGAGCTTCAGAGTCCCCTATAAGTTTAACAAAGTCCAAGAAAGTCCAGTATTTCCTGATTTACTTGTGCTATTCCTGTTCATCTCCTTCTCCCAAACCCTGTCTCTGCTTCATTTCCAGTGTACTCTCGAGTCTTCTATTCAAAGCTTGTGCCTTTTTCCTCTCTTCCACAAGCATTTTCCATTGAGACACTGGTAAAAGTTTCACTGGCACACTCTCTTTGATCTTTATTACCAGATGAAGAAAAGGCAGAATCTCCTTCTGTTTCACATCACTTTTTATTGGACACACTTTTGTATTTCTTCCTTAGCATTTATTTCATCAAAAATTGATTGTGTTCCTCCAGGGGGAAATATTTTGAAGATAGCTGGGTACAGCAGTTTGAATCTCATGCTTGCTTCACAACATTCCCTGAATAATTGGATACATTTACTCCTCTTCTGCCTGGTGTAAGAGTTGTCATTCTCCAGAAACACACTGCTGTCTCCCACTTTTAGTACTTTGTCCTTCTGCCACAGTTTTGTCAGAATCAACTCCTTCTGCTGTAAGATTGCATATTTACTATTAAAGTTCTAGGTTGTTTTCTCATAGCCAGGTTTGGAGTATGCACACAATGTGCCCTTTCAGTTAACAATTCCTGTTGTGGAGTACCAGTCCAGTTGCTGATTTGTGCTTTCTTAAAATTAATGCAGTCTGTTCCTTCCAGCTTCTCAGGTAAAGTACATCTCAGATTTTCCCTACATGCTGTGTTCTCTAATTCTGTTATTTTTTTGAAACTGCTCTTCTTGTGCAGTCACATATCCAGCCAGCTTTTTCTTTATTTTGACCTCTGAGTCTTGCAGTTTTATCACCTTACCTGAATATCTGTTTAAAGCTTCTTCCATTTTTTTTTCCAGCTGTTTATTGTTTGAGTTTATATACTCCATCAGTGTTTCATTTATTTTAGTCAGGTCTCTGTGCAATTGCCTTATACTTTCCTCTAGGTTACTGGAAGTCATCCCAGGAGCTTGCACTGCTTTTTGTTGAACAGCTACAGTAGTTTTTCTCAGTCGGTGTTTTTTAATCACTTTTTTAGCTGATTTTCCTTCGGGTCCTCTGTATTTCTTTTTCCTGGCATCCATGCAGTGCACTTACTAGACAGTTACTGAAATTTAACCAGAAGTCTAGGTTCACTGGCTTCCTCTGCTAAGTTTCTGTTTTCACACTGAGAGAGCTTGAGTTAAGTTGTTACTCAATGTGCAGCCGTCTTGGAAGTTGGTTAGCCTGCATCTTTATTACAGTCTTTATTAGTGCATGATCTGAAGTAGTTATCTGATGTGTGTTAAGTTTTTAATAACATACCCATGCTGTTGTGAAATATAACTTCTGTCCAGTCTAATCCAGCTATTGTACCTTGGGGAATAATATGCAAAGTTAGTCTGGGTTTATGCATGTAATTTCATGTCTTCTATCCCAAACATTCTCATATCTTTCTTCAGAAATCTGCCTTCCTTTGTTCTATTTTCCTTTCCAGGTCCTCCTTGTATATCTTCATTATTTGTATATAGAGTTCAAGTCCTCACCTCTGATTAGAATTCACTGATGGAAGCTAGTTATCTTGCCACAATTTTCTTAAGTTCCTTAATAGTAGTTTTAGGTGGAATATAAATACAAGCCAGTGTAATCCTTCTTCCCTGCCAGCAACCCCTTATTACCACAAATTTACCATTGTTGTCTTTCTTCTCCCCCTTTCCCTTTATCCCTGATATTCTACTGCATGATCATTCTGAAATCCTTCCTTTGCTAAATTCACGTTAATTTTTATATTAGGGTGTTTCCTATAACATTGCTATTTGTATCCTATAGTTCTTAATATAATGCAGTAGTCTTTGCCTTTTGTCTGTACCTGCAGTGCCATTCACATTCCATGAGGTGACTGATAGCAGCCATTATAAAAAGATGGTATTAGTTTCACATGTTCTCTACATAAGTTTTACTTGCAACTTACATACACACATTAATGTTTGACAAACTATTGTTATATGCAGTTGCAGATTCTCATCTCTGTTTGAACCAATGTCACATTTTTACAAAGATTTTGTTTCAATAAAAATATGCAAAAACTGTACATTTTTACCGCCAACCCCTTTTAACTTCCAGCAAATGCAGACAACTATATACACATTTTCCAGAAAGGAAAGTTAGCCATCTGTAAATGGATAGCTACCCCAGATAGACAGCTGCACCCATTGGCTTTATCCATTTTAAAGTTAGATTTAATCATGCTGAAAATGCATGTTGGAGCCTGTGTTCCATCCTGCACCTATGTCATCCATCTCACTTCCCACCCAGCTTTGAAAACAATTTGCATCCTCTCACTTAACTGATTTTTAGCCTTAAGAAAAATTGCCCTGGCTACCATTAAATGAATGGATTTTGCATTGCTGTGATTTATATCAAAGGGATGTTACCAGAAATGTATTTGCTTGTCTTCCCTTCAGTGTATCATATTTAGTCTCACTGAAGTGTTTGTCACTTCCTCTGCAAGTACTAGTTTTAATGTTTTCTTATCAGGTGTCTCAAGGTTCACAGTTCAGCCATTTTCTGATTAATTGCCTATGCCTGCAGACAGTTTATCTGCAACTGCAACCATCTGCTGGCAGATAAAAAAAAAGACGATCTAAGAGTTCTGGAGTTGCATGGCATAACTCGTCTGAAATGCTGCATGATTTTAGTGAAAACTTCTACCATTATGCATAACACAAGAGGGAGCCATCATAGTTTAATACACACATGTAATAGCTCACTTCAACTTCTTCCCAGATCACAATCTTATGCACCTTGTATCTATTCTTTATCTATTTGCAGTATGAATTCCAGTTACATTGTAGTTGGTAATGAAAAAAAGAGAAGTGTTTTCTTTACCATTATTAGCAGTCACTGATAAAACACTCTATCTCAAATTTAAAGTACCTCTGCATACTTTACAGAAGTACTTTTCAAGAAATTTATAATACACAAACCCGCGGTGGTGGTGCTGCGAGTGGCGTTGTCGCCTCACAGTAAGACGCTGTCCGGTTCGATTCTCAGCTAGAGCGTCCTCTGCGTGGAGACATGCGTGAATGGGCGTACCTTTGTTGAAGGTTGTGCATCAGGGCTGGTAACTCGGCACGTAAAAATCAACTACGAATCATTAGCGGACCGGAGTTCCGCTGTGGCGACCCGTAACCGGGAAAAGCCAAAACACACAACAACTAAAAAAAGAAAAAATATTTTTATTTGGTTACAATTTAAGTTCCTTTGTTATCCTTCCAAAATTAATAATGAAATGGAAATTATACTTTAAAGTCCTCACATCAGTTTGACAACTTCCAGTCTTTTTTTTTCTGTTCCTTCCACTTCCTGCTAACACATAGTTTTCATGTCCAAACTGCATTCTTTGGAGATGACTTTGAAGTTCATCCATTTACTTCCTCCTTTCCCATTCTTCCTGGCTTTCTTTTTCATCATCTTGACCATCTTACACAAGTATGTGGTTTTATTTCTAAGATACTCCTATTTTTTTTTCTGTTGCTCAATCATTGTCCTTTAGAGCATTGGAAAAGGTTTTATTGGCAAATTCTGTCTATGAACTGTACCATTATCAGAAGAATGAGATGTAGAATCCACGTCAATCTGGTGGTTCACTTTTTGCTGGGTTAACTTTTTATTTCCTCCTTTACTTTTTCTCGATCCAAATATGTCTCTGCTCCTTCAGGGAAAAAAAAAATCTGACAACAGCTGAGTATAGCAAGTTAAATTTCACAGCTGCCTCTCAGCACCCTCTGATTGCAAGTATAAGCTCTCTCTTTTGCCTAGTGTACAATGAGTAATCATTTTCCACGGACACTTCAGTGTCTCCAGTTGATAATACTTTACCTTTCTTCCAAATTTTTGTCAGAAGCGGCTTTTTTCTGCTGATGTGACTACATCATTTCTGTAGGTCTTGGCTTATTTCTGATGGGCAAAGTTGGGGCATTACAGTGTGCCCTTTCTAATAACCAGTCCTACTGTGGAGTACCGGGGGTCTATTTGCTATTTGTACTTTCATAAAATGAATACAGCATGTTCCTTCTAGTTTCTCTGATGCAGTAATAAATCTCAGG
Source organism: Protopterus annectens (assembly GCF_019279795.1). NCBI lineage: Eukaryota > Metazoa > Chordata > Ceratodontiformes > Protopteridae > Protopterus > Protopterus annectens. The sequence continues at coordinate 17,852,485 of NC_056725.1, read as the reverse complement.
TTTTCTCTGCATTCTCTGTCTTTCAGCTCTACTGCTTTATGAATGTTATTTTTGAGGAGCCTCATATGCAGTCAGTCTTTCCACCATTTCATCCTGTAATTAATGCAGTTGTATTTGCTCATCTGAATAGCTGCTTAAAGCTTCATTTATTCTTTCCGACCTTTTTTGGCATTTGATTGCATATATCTGAATGCATTTATTTTTTCCTCTTAATTACTGGAAGCTATCTCCTTTACTGAGGCTGACACCTAATTTGCTTTTTGTTGAACAGCTACAAGGCTGCTCCTCAGCAGAGTTTTTTATTTTCTTTTTCTAGTTTATTTTCTCTTACTTTCCTGATTCCTTTGCTGTTAATATCCACACAATGTAGTGATCACCAGTAACTGAATTTACCCATATAAATTGTATTGTTGACTGCTTTCAAAAGTTTCTGTTGTCTCACAATTAGAACTCTAATCAACATGTTGATCAGTGCACAGCCATCTTGGAAGTCTCCATACATCTCTTTTCAGTTCTGAAAATTAAAAGACAGAGATGAGTAAGTAGTTAGCTTGTATTAAAAATAAGGAGTTATGGTTGGAAGAATGGTTAAAGAGAAGAAAAAGAATGGAGGAAAAACAATTGAATTATATGGTTTGTATAGAATGTGTATACATTGAGTTGTAATATGTTGTGAACAAGACTTTAACAATAAAGCACCCCTACTTTTTTCTGTAAACTGCCATATAGTCTTTTACATCCCACTGGATTAGCACTATCTCAGGCATATGAGACCTTGGGTTAAGGTCTCATCCAAAGGACTGCAAACTCAAAAGTACAGTAGCTTCCTTATGCTGCACAAAGTTTATGTATTTGAATAGTAAATGTAAGCACCTGATTTGGGAATAAAACCCCACAGTCTTCTGGTCTTCCAGCATCAAAAGACAAGCATGCTACCTGTTAAGCCACTGACACTGCTACGAAGTATTGGGAGTGATGTAGTTTTTTTCTACTTTCCAGTTTTTTTTTAAATTATTTATTTTTTATTTAGAGTTTGATGTTGAAACAAACTGTGTACATTTTGTAAGCTGATATTTGAAATCCTGAAAAGTCATTTCATTATGGGTGAGGTAATGAACAAAAATGCCAGTCTGAGTATTCCTTAATTTCCAGCAGGTTTATTGTTTTGTTGATTGTATTGATTAATTAATAATTCCAAAAACTCAAGCCCTTGCATGTCTGACAGGCAAAGGCTTGAGTTTATGGAATTATTAATTAATCAATCAATAAATCATCAAAACAATAAACCTGCTGAAATTTAAGGAATACTCGGACTGGCATCTTTGTTCATTTCTTCAGTTTGTTTGGTTTTGTTTTTTGGTTTTACAAGTGTTTAGCGTGTACGATGGCCAGTGGGAGTTGCCCTATTTCCCAATCTTTGTTTTCCAAAGAAAGAAACTTGAATGGAGCAGGAGGCTCTACAGCAGAGGCGAATGCCGATGCTATCCTCACTGCTCTGATCCAGCAGCTTACTAAGAGAGTGGATGACCTGTCGAGGAGAATTTCCAGACTGGACACCACACATATTGCTTCTGGAAGTTCAGCTAGGATGACTAACACCTCAGGTATGCCAGAATACAATATGACATATGCCAGTGTTTCATCGGCATCACTGAGTAATTATTTGAATGAGCAACCTGAAGCAAGCCAAGCCACAAATTCGTTAGTCGGAAATATTGCTGCAGAAAGGACTGTTTTCCATCAACTCCCTCCTGGTAATCCAACTATTTCGCTGGTTCTGGACTATTTAAAAGAATCTACTGGCTTGGCAGGCTTTGGTACAACTACTACTTCAGTTTCTGATTTAAGTGAAGCAACTCAAATAACTTTGCTGTTGAACTTGAAAACATTTGATCAGAAACTGTTGAAATACAAAAAAACTACAATTAGAAGTATTATACTTCAGTGAATGTATTCAAAGCAAACTGGTGCCAAAAGAGTTATGCCAATGGTGCTACCCTGTGGGTTTAATTAAAAACTCTGCCTTTCACAAATAACTCATTTGCATGTTTGACAGGCAAGGGCTTGAGTTTTTGGAATAATTAATTAATCAATACAAACAACAAAACCTGCTGGAAGTTTAGGAATACTCGGATTGGCATTTTTGTTCATTTCTTCAGTTTGTTTGGTTTTGATTATGGATGAGGTACTGAATCATTTGATGTTTGTTTTAAATAAAATAAATAGCAAAAGTATTCCACAGGAGAAGCAGCGTTCCTAATAAAAAGCAGCAAGTCAATCAGTGTAGGAACACTTCGGCTGGCGTCTCAAAAAGCTATCCAGCAATGTAGTTCAGCCAAAAATAAAGAATCCAACGACTCAAAGGAATAACACAGGAACGTTCTTTATTCAGTTAGCGCTTTCACCCAACAAGGGCTTCCTCAGACTGTACAAAAAACAAGCTAGCACAGTCCTTTATATAGCCAGCCAATGACATCAATAAAACAATTAATCAATTTTAAAAACAATCAAACTATCATTATTTAAGGCATTTTCCTTTTATAAAGCAAAATATTAATTATAATGTTTCCTAATCAGAATCAATCTACATCTATATAAAATATGTATGTATTTAATAGCAAATGAATATATATACTGTATTTAAAACATTTAAAAACTGACTCACTATTATTTCAGTACTAATACCTGTCATTCACAATTCATCCACAAGATGGTACTATATCACATAATAAATATTGAATGTTAAAAAAACAATAATAATAGTCTACATTTATATAAAATAGATGTATATGTGTATATAAAAAATTAAATATACATATACATTTAAATTTATTGAACCTTATACATTAAATGTTTCATTTTTCAGCAAATGCTTAAAATTAATGAATGGTACTATAACACATGATGGATCTTTAGTGCTATAATATATATAAGGTCATATTTCATAAATGCATATTGTTTTCTCAGACCATAACTCTTTTAAAATATGTGCATGCCTGCAAGCTAACTGTACTACCTACAAAATTATCTTTACTACCTACAAAATAATATGAATAAGAGCCTTAATACATTCTAGAGTTTCAACCCTCTTCCTGGTCTCCTTTTCTTTAAAAATGGATGTAAGCTGACTTTGTCATTAAGACCAGGTGGATGGTCAGCCTTACATCTAATAATCCATTTAGTTTCCATTTCCAGGGTAAGGGTTTCTAGGTCCCCTCCCCTAGAAGTAAAATTTATAGTTTGTATAACAAAGAAACTAAATTTATGTGTGTTGCCCCTCACTTTTTGATGTTTGGCTAGGGCATTACGCTCATCACCTATCCTCATGCTGTAATCATGCTCCCTAATCCTTTCTCTTAACTGTCTGTTTGTTTTACCAATGTAAAACGCTGTACAGGAGCAACACTGGGCTAAATAGATAACATTCTCTGTTCTGCATGTAGTGCCAGTGAAGAAGTTGAATACTCTACCTGAAACCGGTAGTCTACATTACTTGAATTTGAGAAAGATATTAATGGACTCACAGACTTCTTATGCTTTACTATGAATTATTCCAAGGTATTTGTGTCTTTCTTGGATGTTAATATAATGAGGTTACCAAATGGTATTGTTAATACGTCAGTGCATAGGAAAGAGTGTTTTAGGAACACTTTATTACATAGAACTAGTATGCACCCCAAACATATATTTGACAATGTGATTAAAGGCCAGATCATGAGAGCCTCAAGACTCAATCCCACAGAGGTTGGCTTTAGAGAGGAGATAATAGGATTAAAATCTAGGTTACTGGATAGACACTATAGTGAAGTGCAAGTTGATCAAACCATATTGGATGTTCGAGAAATGAGAGATACAAGAGCTCGACCATATTTCTCTAGCCTTATGAATATAGGAATACATGAGACTTGTGATACAAAAGAGATACAACACAGGGATACATTTGTTAGCCTACCATTGTTTTATACGAGTGACGTATATGATATTAGAGCTGTTGTAGAAAAACATTGGCATGTTTTAGGCATAGACAATTAAATTAGTAATTTGGTTGGTGGGAGACCAAGATTTTGTTATAAGAATAAGATAAATTTGAAAAGAATGTTATGCCATAAGACTCGATGTGAGCAGACCACACATTTTACTAACACAATTCCTTGTCAAAACTGTAACCAATGTGGCCTTATAAACACTGACACAGTATTTAAACTACCGGTTTCAGGTAGAGTATTCAACTTCTTCACTGGCACTACATGTAGAACAGAGAATGTTATCTATTTAGCCCAGTGTTGCTCCTGTACAGCGTTTTACATTGGTAAAACAAACAGACAGTTAAGAGAAAGGATTAGGGAGCATGATTACAGCATGAGGCTAGGTGATGAGCGTAATGCCCTAGCCAAACATCAAAAAGTGAGGGGCAACACACATAAATTTAGTTTCTTTGTTATACAAACTATAAATTTTACTTCTAGGGGAGGGGACCTAGAAACCCTTACCCTGGAAATGGAAACTAAATGGATTATTAGATGTAAGGCTGACCATCCACCTGGTCTTAATGACAAAGTCAGCTTACATCCATTTTTAAAGAAAAGGAGACCAGGAAGAGGGTTGAAACTCTAGAATGTATTAAGGCTCTTATTCATATTATTTTGTAGGTAGTAAAGATCATTTTGTAGGTAGTACAGTTAGCTTGCAGGCATGCACATATTTTAAAAGAGTTATGGTCTGAGAAAACAATATGCATTTATGAAATATGACCTTATATATATTATAGCACTAAAGATCCATCATGTGTTATAGTACCATTCATTAATTTTAAGCATTTGCTGAAAAATGAAACATTTAATGTATAAGGTTCAATAAATTTAAATGTATATGTATATTTAATTTTTTATATACACATATACATCTATTTTATATAAATGTAGATTATTATTATTGTTTTTTAACATTCAATATTTATTATGTGATATAGTACCATCTTGTGGATGAATTGTGAATGACAGGTATTAGTATTGAAATAATAGTGAGACAGTTTTTAAATGTTTTAAATACAGTATATATATTCATTTGCTATTAAATACATACATATTTTATATAGATGTAGATTGATTCTGATTAGGAAACATTATAATTAATATTTTGCTTTATAAAAGGAAAACGCCTTAAATAATGATAGTTTGATTGTTTTTAAAACTGATTAATTGTTTTATTGATGTCATTGGCTGGCTATATAAAGGACTGTGCTAGCTTCTTTTTTGTACAGTCTGAGGAAGCCCTTGTTGGGTGAAAGCGCTAACTGAATAAAGAACGTTCCTGTGTTATTCCTTTGAGTCGTTGGATTCTTTGAGTCGTTGGATTCTTTATTTTTGGCTGAACTACGTTGCTGGATAGCTTTTTGAGACGCCAGCCGAAGCGTTCCTACACTGATTGACTTGCTGATGTTTGTTTTAACTTTAATGTGAATTTTCATTTAGCTTATTACCACTGTAAGAATCTTAATATCTGTATATTAAGGTAGTGTTTTTTTGTGCGTATATATATATATATATATATATATATATATATATATATATATATATGTGTGTGTGTGTATATATATATATATATATATATATATATATATATATATATATGTGTGTGTGTGTGTATATATGTATACACACATACTTACACTGATATTTATTTGTGTAACATGTCTTTTAGCGGTCTTTCCTATGTTTTAAGATATGCTTGTTTAAATTTATTTCTTTGAGCTGTTGAGAGTACTTGCTTCTATTTCCTGTAGAAGTTGGTTATATTGTGTTGCTTTATATGAAAATATCTCCCTTTTGTTACTGAAAGTATACATATTTAGTATTTTTCGTCACTGAATGATGACTTCCTTGACATTGGATGGTGCTTTGCCTTTATATTGGGTGTGCTTTTCATTGTCAGTTTGTTTTATTACTCACACAAATTTTTTTTTTTAAAAAAGCAAACTATCATGTAAAATGTCAAGAATTAATTTATCAGTGATATCTATCATATCAGAAATGTCTTTTGAACTAAAGCTGCAAGTTTGTCCAGAATTTACCAAGTAAGTGCTTTGCCTTTCCTTTGTCCCTCAAGGAGGACCAGCTGGGGTTGTCATTGCTAACACTGGCTCAGCTACAGTCTGAAGAGATGTTACAGAAGATTGAGCAAATCACACACCAGATCTGAAAACCAAAGCGGCATGATGGATGTTGAGCATCTCCTGAAGCAAAGTGGGTACAGAATATTAACATCTGGAGTTAGGTTTTATCTAAAGCTGCAAGTCATCATAGGACTATTTAATCATGTGTCAGAACAGTGAGAAAACATTTTGTTATGTGGGCTTCCTGAGGTTTGTAAGGTCATGGACTTTTCTGCTCATGCAGCTTTTTCCCAAGTGTTACGACAGCCACTGTACAAACCACCATGCTCAGTTTTATAAATGTTTTTCTAAGTGAAATTGCACTGATTATTTGCGATTTGAGGTATAATATGTCTTCTCCCGTGACTTTCTATTTGCTTGCATGAAGGCAGTTAGAAGTGTTACCTGCTTTGGTTTGTTTTTCAAAAACGATAAGAACCAGTCCAGTGTATGACAGTTAAGAAAAAGAGTATTTTTCTCCCCTAGGAACTGTTGTAATAAGATCTTGCATTTAACTTTTTTTTCTACCTTCTGGTAGTATTTTTACTGTACAAGGCAACTAATCAATGTCAGACCAGTGACTATAAATGCATAAAAATATAAAGATGCAACTACAAAACTTTTTAATAATGCAGCATCATTCCTATAAATTGTTAATCTATTGTTACACAGTGAAATGAGAATTAACATTTTCCCTCTGTCTTATTTAAGGAATGTTCATGTGTAAGCAAGAAACTGTTAGCTGAAGCTCAAAAAGGAGTGTTAACCCCTCTTGTGAGAAGGGATATATTGTACAGTAGACATTGAATGACATTTTAAATAAAGTTTTGTTACATGAATCTCTTATTTCACTTTGATTTGTTTTGAGTTCCTTTGTTCACAGTGTGAAATGTGTGCTTTAAGGATAAAGAACAATGTATCTGTGGTGTGTAGAGATGCATACAGTTGTCATTCAGCTGCCAGCCTTCATCCTTCACTGGCAGTGTGTAAGCCAGATTTTTGCCAATTTCATAACATTCAAATCTGATAATGTCTTGTTCATTCTGCTGTTCTCTTGAATCAGCTCAAGTCTCCTGTAGTGATGCAGTCATTTCCTGGCTTCTGTTCCACCCCCATCTGATTATCTCTTGTGTACTTCTCCCATACCTCTCAACCTCTTAGAGCAAGAAATCTGGACAAAGCCATAAATAAAAGCAGGACAAAAGTTCAAAAATAAGGACATTTTTTTTAATTTTGCTCTTACAAACTTAGAAAGTTGATAGAATAACAGGTTTTGCATTAGCATGGATTTTCTGAAGGGTATGAAGTCTGAAACTCAAATGTCTGCCATTTTTTAACTTAAGTCTTTAATGGTTTGCCACTAATTTGTCAGAAAAATAGGGCAAAAATCTGTACAGTTGAGAGGTATGAGTCTTCTGCCTTTTGAATGCATGAGATTTCAAACAGCTGTGACATGAGCTTTGAGTTATATTTCCTGCCTTAGGGATGATTTTGTTGCCTTTAGTGAGGGTTTCCAATTTTTTCTTGGTATTATTGCTGCCTAGTTCTCCTCACCCTCTAACAGCGATGCCATTCTGCAGTGTCTGTTGTAGAGTGTAGATGGACTTGATATTCTGTCTAGGTACTACAGCTGGTTTCTGGATTGTCTCTGTAAAAGTGCACATCCTCACAGGACCACCATTCTATGTATGTGGTTTGTCTGGGTGTTTCTCATTTATATTACAATTGTAGCATTGGCACTGTATTTGATGAGCACTTCTTAACTTGCTAGTAGGATTAAAATATTTTCAAAGGTTTTCCCATTGTGATGGTTTCCATAGCCTTCCAGTTCCTGTAAGTCTTGTGATAAGGATAATAATAGATCTCATAAGAAGGGAAATCTCACTCTAAAAGAAGAGAAAGTCAAAGGAGTTTTCTTCCCCTCCTGTTTTGCTTTTTTTTCCAAAATTCCTAAGAGGGAAGACAGACCTGCTTTTCTATCAGCAATCCCTGCTGAAAAAGGGAAGAACAAAGGCAGAGGGAATGAAGACTCTAAGAACCTGAAGCTAGAGAAGCTTGAACTTTGTGACCTTTCACCTCAGGATTCAAAGCACTCACGGGAAATGCAGTTATGTTGATGTGGCAGCATCCTGCACAACAGTAACAATGGGGTCTGTTACTCTTAGAACTCATCCTATTTCAGACTATATAAAGGCACACTGCTCTTTAATGCATGTCTGGACTACAATCTGCTGTTTGGGCCATCCTCTCGCTCAAGGAGTTTTAAAAAGATTGCAGAAAAAGAGCAAGATCTGTAAATCAACTTTTACAGGCATAGGCTACTAATTTCAGCAGGAACTACCCAGCTAAATCTTACCATTGCACCCAAAAAAGACAAACAGGTCTGGCAATGGACAACAGAAAGCTCAGAAGAATTGGCAAACTAGTCGCAAAGAGAAGCCAGGGGGCTCTAAAACGTATGACTTTCAAAGGAATCAGCTGTGCATCTCGCATCCTAGGAGTGGCAAAAGTGGATTATCAAGGCAGGGATTTGGGTGTCACTGTCAACAAAAGCAAATCAAACTTGACATCATTAATGAACTTGTTTCTTTTTTTGCATCCATGTCTAGACTTCACCTTTCAGAGAGTCTTCCCCTAGGATAAAGTGTCTTATCTGATCCACATTTCTGAAACATTTTATGGCAGAAGGAAATATCCACAAGGGAGTTCCTCAGACTGTGGGATTAGATGGCATCCTGCATTCTAATGATGTCCATTGCCTGCCCCCTATGAAGCTTCTTTGGTTCCTAGGAAACAGATGGTGTTAGAATACTTATTCCTTAAAGACCACCATCCCACGGCAGATAGTGTAATGCAAGCTAAAGCAGGAGATGCCTTTCAAGGCACCCAGCTTATTATAATCCTCACCACCCACTCCTCTGACCTTGTTTGGGAGGAAGGCATGATCAGGGAACATGGGATGGCAAGATGAAAAAAGTTCATAAACATAAAGTCATAGTGGTGGTCATTCTATCTCTGAAGACCTTCAACCACACATTAAATGAGGGGGTCCTCCAAGTAGTCAGACAGCATTTATGTATACATTTTGTGCAGGCTGGTGCTGCAGGCCTGAGAAATAGCTCAGTAGGTAGACATGACTCAACAGCAAATTACATCCTCTCTAAAGAAAACATTCCAGCAGAGAGGCTAAGCAGATTTCAAGTTGACACAAACAAATGGTTGCTGTGCAGGGATAGTCTGCCTGCCAGTGTGCAGGTAATGAAGTGCACTAGAAGTAGGCCTCTTTGCCTCTGCTCTGGAAAGGCAATGAGATAGTTCTGCAGGGTGAGAACTGCAGAAGCTTGGATGATAGATGCATTCTCCCTAACTTGAACAGGTCTAATTTCAATATGCATGTCATATAACTCCCAGGATACTACTAAAAATCAAGGCGGAAAAGCCAAAAGTGATTCTAGTTGAACCCTTTTGGGGAAGATGACACTAGTTCTGTATGTTAAAGACTGCGGGAGGAAAATAGAGTGTTGCCTCCAGGCTGTGCTAGCATTTTGGGGGCCCCCTGGACACTTCCAGTCTAAGTATCACCCTGTCACAGCCACCCCTCGTATCCATCCTTGTAGCTTTTGCTGCAAACTTTTAGCAGTAGTACACACAGACTTGACCTGTAGCTACAATTCTCATACATTACAACAAACCCTTGGCCCATCTCACAAAGGGATATTTACAGTTACTGGCATTTAGATGTAACAGTGATACATTACAACAACTGTATGGACTGGACTGAACTTGGTGAAATGGCACCCTAAGCACTGCCTACTGTTTGCCACACCCCCCAAAAAAAAAAAACACAAGCACATCCTGCCCTTCTATTTGTCCCCATCTTGGGTTGCCCACACCTTGCACATTATTTTTTAATTCCATTTCTCATGTTTTGCCCTTCTCTTCAGCTTTTTCAAGAAGCCATAACTTTATATATGCTCTAAAGTGCTTTTTAATTTTTTTTTCTTTTTACACAACCTTTTCATCCGATGATGGATTGAACATAAATTATGATTAAAGAAAGAAATTAACTGTTGCTGTTAAGCTTTAGTTTTCCCTTACATCCTTTCAGCAGACTTTTCCTGACCAAGACAGCACAGTATTAACTATTTAGGAAAAAACTCAGTTAAGCAACTGCCCACAGAAGCCATAAGGGTTATAGATGCTCTAGAATGCATTTTAGAGCATTTCCCAAACTTTTAATCCAACAGTGTCCTAGACAAAAATCATGCATAAGAAAAATTAATTTCAGTCTTATTTTTTTCTTTCAGTGAAGACATAAGTTGTGCCCAAAGCTTAATGGTCAAAGCTAACACAAATAGTAGCTCACAATAAACTAACAAGCCAATTGTTGTGAAGATGCACATATCCTGTCTGGGAACACTGCCTGCCTCCTTAAATACCCAAGAAGGACAGTCACTGCCTATGCATCCCTCTGGTGTTTGAAAGCAATGATTCAAATGGCCACAGTCATGTATTTCAAGTGACTGCTGAAATAAACTGCAGAAGTGTGCGAATCAAATACTCCACAATAAAACCACTGGTATATTGATGCTGTAGAAAATGCTGGTAGTCCACAAAGTAAAGCAAAAAAGTTTATTGTAAGACAATAGAAAGCTGGTAAGCACTTTAGTCCTCAACAAAAGAACTTCATCAGACAAATTAAAATCAAACACAGAACACATTTTAAAGACTCCCTTTGTGCTTCACATGATAGTAGCCACCCCCTAAGTAACAAAATTTTAAAAGGGCAGTACAAACTGTGATGTCAGTGACAAAATGTTAAATAAATACGTTACTAGATATAAAGAAATATAGAAAATATATAAAAAAGGGCATCCACTTCACAATTTTTTAAAAGAGCAACGAATAAATATATAAATAAATATATAAATAAATAATCATCTGTTTAAAGCTCTCAATTTTAAAAGGGAATTAATGGAGAGGGATTCATTTAAACCTGGGCAGTTGTTCGCATTTAATAACTGCCAGTATAATCCTCTCTTTTCTAGTAAGGCAGACCAAAAAAAATTGTGAAGTGGATGATCTTTTTTATATATTTTCTATATTTCTTTATATCTAGTAACATGTATTTCTTTAACATTTTGTCATTGACATCACAGTGTGTATTGCCCTTTTAATTTTTACTTAGGGGGAGTGGCTACTATCATGTGAAGCACAAAGGGAGTCTTTAAAATGTATTCTGTGTTTGATTTTAATTTGTCTGATGAAGTTCTTTTGTAGCATTTTCTACAGCATCAATATACCAGTGGTTTTATTGTGGAGTATTTGGTTCGCACACTTCTGCAGTTTGGTCAGTAGTTTCTTTCTGTCTTTTGGTGCTGACTGTTGAAATACATATACATAGCATGCCTCCTCACTCCTTCCCCGTAACCCCCAAAGGCAACCACCTGTATACATGCCTGATGTCTGATTGTGAGGAAAGTGAAAAAAAAATGATTGCAGTAATGTATTCTACTTTTTTTCTCCTGTACAGTATACTGCCCCAAAAGGAGCTAAAGTAACTTGTACACCTCTGAGGTCTATGAGGAAAGTAAAGGAAACCATGACCACACAATTCCCAGCCCCCCCCCCCACTTATAACATTCCGCAACTTTCTGTACGCACGCATATGAGCAGGGCTGGGTTTAGAATGGGTGTGGTTGAAACCAGAGACCATTATCAGTTTTATCCTAACAAGGTCATATCACAGCTCTGTTCAAGTTAAGTAGCGTAATCAAAAAATGAAAGCACTTTTTCTCCTCATTTTTCCACAACCAGAAACAGCTTTTATTGTGCCCCCATACTATCAAAGATGACTAAGGGAACCCCCCCCCACCGTATCCATTAATACAGTCCGGGAAGTGGGGGGCTACCAGATTCCTAGAAAATCTAATTGTCTGAATGTTCTGTGATGCAATTTATGCCTTACTTTTGAAATATAATTACTTCATCTGATGTTGTTAATCTTCATTAATTCCTTACTGATGGGTGTTCGTTCAGTCCTCGGAACCGAGTCAGCCATGTAACAAGCTCATCCCAGCCAAAAATTCTGGAGCTAAGCTTTTACCCATAGTACCCCTCTCCCTGTTACCTCAGATCTCGTTTCCGGGTAACCATCAGGACGTGTCAAGCCAGCTCACAGCTAAGTGCTTTAGAAAGTTATTTACTCTTATTTACCTTGATTATACCCTTGTTCTATTAGTTGCTAAACTTTTTACCCACTTTGTGTTCCTACTCCCCTTGTCATCTTGGCAATCTCAAGTACCATCGCTGGTGCAGTTCTTTCCCCTCTCTCTTTCCCTTCCCATACCTCTTGAGGTAATCTTTTTAATACCATTGTTGGTATTTCTGTTTATTTTCCCACTGTACTATATAGTTATTGTCACCTCACAGCAAGAGGGTCTCCCGTTCGATTCTCGGCTAGAGCGCCTTCTGTGTGGAGTCTGCATGTCTTCCCCGTGATCGAGTGATGTTTAACGACATGCAGGTAGGTGCATGCATGAATGGGTGTGCCTTCTTTGAAGGTTGGGCATCGGGCTAGCAACTTGTCACCGTAAAAATCCACTGCCAATCATTAGCGGACCGGAGTTCTGATGTGGCGACCCCTAACCAGGAAAAGCTGAAAGACAGTTACTATATATTCATTTTCTGGTGATTGTTGGTGTTTTCTCCTTGACTAACCTGATTTGTTTTTCCACCATATCCGAGAAAAAAGGGTCTACAGGCTTTAAGCAATACGACCATTGTGGTCACAAAATGCCTAACTCTGACACCCATATTTCTTGCATATATTGTCTGAGTGTCCCACATCTTTCAGTTCAGCCTCCTTCTGACATATGTAAAAGGTTCAGCTCTCATACCCTGAATGAGAGAAAGAACAAATTAATACGAAGGGGACTTCTAAAACTGCCATTTTCAGAGGCTATTTCTGGGTTGGAGGATTCTTCTCCTCCAAAGAGAGAACATGAGAAAAGACCACACTCGGTTCCTTCTTCACCCTCTGGTGATAAGTTCGAACCAAAGGCAAAATTACTCAAGTTGGCCATGACGGCTCCAGGGCCTCAACCATGGCGCCATCCTGGGTACCAAAGCTGGTTACTTCCCCTTCGGTGCCATCTTCAAAGGTTTTGACCTTGACACCGGCCACAGCACCGACAATGACTACGGCACCAGCTGTGCTTCCATTTTCTACTACACCCTATTCGGCACCGGACACTCTCCCTAAACATGGTACTGGTCTGGAGACCACGGTGCCGATGGAACATTATGCTCAGACCTGATATTCACCCATGGTGGATCATTTCTTTGGGAAACAGTACAACCCTTTTCTGGAGTGGCCTGACTCCTCATCGGGGATATCGACCTGATCTACCAGGAGCCTCTCCGAATTGGATGTGGTGCGTCTTGTGGCTCAGCTGCTGACGACCAGAGGGATTGCAATACCATCTAGGAATCCTTTCCCATCTGGACTTGGGAGTCTTTCTCCACAGACTCCAACTTATTCTACTCCTTTGACCACCTTGCAGGTATCGAAGCTCTCGGCACTGACACTTCTCTGTGTTCTCACTTCTTCAGTTCCACTGGTGGATGTCACCGTGGTTCAGCAGCCGACCCTTTGGTCTTCAGCTCGTTTGGAGCCAGGCCATCCTCAGGATCGTGACTGGACTGTGGGCACCGTGACTCCTAGTACAGTGCCTATTTTTTCCATGGTGCCATCTACTACGGTTCCAGGAGTCCTGACAGTACAGAGTCCTCTTGGGGCTCCTTCCTTGGGAGTGGGCCCGGAGCGGGGTGTAACCCCGGTTCCGAGGTTGTCCTCCTTAGTTTCGGGCTCCCATCCCTCTTCGAGTGGGACAGTTTTCCAAGAGATGGAGAGTGCCCTTGTCTCTGCAGGCAAAACATTAGCAAAATTCCAGATATGTCCTCCCTCTGAGCCACAGCTGACACAGACCACCACATCGGGACTTCAGGCACAAGAGCCTCAGGATACCCTGCCACAGGGTACCCCCTCTTCTGAGTCCTCTTCAGAAACCCCCACTGAAGAGGTACCATGCAAGAGGACGTGCAAGAGGAAGCACATGGACTCCCCTGAGGAGTTCCTCATTGAAGATATGGACTATGATGAAGGGGAGGGGTCGCCATGGTCGCTGCCTGAGGATGTCTCCTTTGGAGACATACTGGAAATTCTGAAGCAGCAGGGAGACTGGAAGCCCAACAACCCTTCCTCTACGGAGTCCTTATTCTTGCAGGCTTGTGCCTGACCCTCTACTTCCTGGATGACCCCGCCTGCAGACAAGCTAGTCCAACTCGTCGTGCAGCACGCATGGAAGTGTCTTAATACCGTCGAACCAATCCCCTGGAAACCAGACAAAATGTTTTCTCCTCCAGAGGAAAGTCCACATTAGTCAAAAGGACTACCAGTAGACACTATGGTGGTGGCAGCAGCCATGAGGAAAGAGCTCAGCGAGGAGAGCCGGACTGTCCACCCCCAAACAGGGAGTCTCAGGGGGTGGACAGATTAGGGAAGCAAGTGTTTGCTTCACTGACCTTTGCTATTCAGTCTTTGAACTATTTGGCACATTTCACTAGGCTAGAGAACTGGTCTTGGAAATCTCCAAAACCTTAGCAGGAACATTCTCTGATGAGGTACGTGACAAAGTGGCCACACAGCTTGCAACCCTGGAGTCCATTTCTAACTCGTCCATCCAGTTAACTTCTCATGCAACCGAAGGGGAGGCGAGAGCTGTGGGTTCAGTCGTTGTCATGAGCCATCACACCTGGATGCGCCTTTGTGATTTAGCAGACCCTTTTAAGTCTTCTTTTCTTAGTGTTCCAGTGGAAGCTTCTTCCCTTTTTGGCCAGAAAGGGAAAGACACGTTAGCCAGGTGTGAGAAGGATGGCAAGACCCTGCTGTCTGCTGTGGGCATACGTTTTTCCAACCTACAACAACTCTACTCTAGGAATCAGAGGAATGGAACGATGATCTTTGTGTTTCACTGTTGCAGTCATCACATTTGAGTTATCTGCTTGCACTAGCCCTCAGTCAGCCTAATTATCAAAGTCTTGGGTCCTGCATTGGTTGCTGTCTCATCTTCCATGACGTCAGGTAGTCATGAGTATAAAGCATGCAGCCGACGCCATTACATCAGTCTTTCTTGCCGTACTGTGCACGAAGCAGAAGCAGTTCGCAAGTGCTGGTCGGCCGACTCCTGAAATTTTTGTTTTCGAGTTTCAGAACCGAAGTCTTCAACTAAAGCTAAGTACCCCATTGGGGAAACTTTTTCTTGCTCTAAGCCGATGCCAGTAAAAGTCAATAATTGTATTTCTTGTGGAAAGCAAATACCTCATAAAGATTTCCATTCGTACTGTATTCCTTGCCTAGGCCCTGACCACGACATACCTCGCTGTCGGTTTTGTGCCTTATTTAAGCAACAAACTGTTCGTCGTCTGTATATTTATGCTTCTAGATGTTTTGGTGCTCAGTTTAATTATCCAGATATGTCTTCGGTAAGCCATCTGACTACCAACATTCTGAAAAAACGCAAAGATAAAGACAGAGACAGGCCGCCTAGGTCCAAAACTGCCGACGACACTTCTCCTAAGCCAGTCACCAGTTCGCTGATACTCAATGAGGTGGTTTGGCAGCCCCTGATACCCCTACTTCAGATTCGCAGGCCTGTACTGAGACCCATTCGGAGTCCGGTATGCCGTGAGATGCTTCAGCCGTGGAACCTGCGGATGTCTCTACCTTGGATGGGGCCGGAGCCGGCTTCTGAGGGTGTATTCAGGCCTACTGACTTGTATATTAAACCGACACCATCTTCTTCTTCAAGGCCTAAATCTCGAACCATGACTAGAAAACCGATGCCCAGACAGTATGATCAGGCCTCTATGCCTAAAAAACAAATTATAAGAATGGCTGAAGACCTTATTACTTTAATCAGGGGAAGCCAACCTTCCCCCTCTAAGAGACCTAGGACTGAATTTGCTTATGATACTTCTGACCAGGATTCTGAAATTTCTGTTTCCTCCGATGACCAGGATTTACCCTTATCTACCTATGAGGATTCTGATGCAGAGGACTCTATTTCCTCTGCCCCCCACCCCCACCCCCCCTGAGGATTTCTCTTTTGGAAAGACTCTGCATACTCTTAGGGAGTATTTTCATTGGGAAAGCCAGGATTACTCTGACTATAAAAAGAGGCTTAGGGATTTCTTACTCCTACCTCAGCACAGGCCTTTAGCTATCACTCCTGTACTGGACATTGTGGATGATGCCTTTTCAGAGTCTAGTTTGGCCCCTGACTCTTTACCTCCTGCTCCCAGAAAACCTGACAGATATTGCAGGGTTCCTGACTCTCACAAGTTTCTTTTTAAAAATCCCACTGCGGATCCTGAGACCATTTCACAGGGACCCAAGGGCATTAAGGCTACTACTGCCAAAAATCCTACCCCTTCTGATAGAGACTCCAGGGCACTGGATAGATGGGGTAAGAAGGTATACACTTCTGCAACCTTGGCCATCAGGGCCTTAAACTGCCAATTTCATATGTTAAAGTATCAGCAGCATATTATTGGATTGCTTAAACAGAAAATGATGTTGATTCCTGCCTGTGCTGAAAATAAGGATTTACAGGATTTAATGCATTCTGCTGAAAAGGTTGGAAAACATACTTTGCAATGTGGTTTTGATTCACTAGAGGCATCTTGCAGGGCTGCTGTAACTGGATCTGTACTTAGAAGGCATGCTTGGCTTAAGGAGCAATCCTTGCCAGATCATGTTAAAGTTAAACTACTGGAAGCTCCCTTAAATCAGGACCGCCTGTTTGGCACCAAAGCAGAAGAAGTTCTTAAAAAGATGGAGGAAAAGCTAAATTTATGCAAATTGTTAAAGATTTCCTGCAAGTACAGCCTCCAAGATTTAGTAGGCATTGGCCATCTAAGAATTGGTCCTTTCCTGCCTCTTCCAGTCCTTCTCAGTCCAAACCCAGATCCAGCAGAACACCCAGGCTTCAGTCCCAGGGTACGCACAGGACTAAGTAGTGGGGGGCTCCTGCTTCCAAATCAGAGAGTAGTAAGACTCTCCACTATGGTAAATTGTCTCAATGACTTAAATTTAAAACTTCCAAGCACTTCTCAACTGACTGTTCCTTTAGGGGGAAAGATTGCTCTGCAGGCAAAAAACTGGAAACTCATTACCCAGGACAAATGGGTTTTAAATATAGTTTCCCAAGGATACAGATTTCAATTCCATACGTTACCAACCCCAAACGGTTGGCCAGATCTACCCCCAAATCAGTGGGCAGAAGCTCAAAAGCAAGTACTCTCTCTCTTAAGCATAAAGGCTATTCAAACTGTACCAGAAGAGGAAAAGGGACAAGGATTTTACTCGAGACTCTTTCTGGCACCCAGAAAGGACAACTCTTGGCGCCCTATCCTGGACCTCTCTACCTTAAACACCTTTTTGGTCATTCCAAAATTCAAGATGCTAACTCTTCACCATTTGCTTCCTATGCTAGGCAAAGATGCCTGGTTGGCAACATTGGATTTAAAGGAAGCATACCTGCATATCCCAATCTGGGAATCTTGCAGAAGATACCTACGCTTCAAAGCAAACTATATGCACTATCAGTTCTCTACACTGCCCTTTGGCTTATCTGCTGTGCCCAGGGTATTCACAAAGTGCCTAGCTCCAGTCATTGCATTTTGCAGGCAAAGAAATATTCAGATTTATCCATACCTGGACAATTGTCTAATTCAGGCAGAAAGCCAGGACATACTTTTGAATCATTTGGCATTTGTACAAAAGGTGCTAACTTGTCTGGGGTACACCATAAACGAAAAGAAATCACATCTTTTACCCTGTCAGCAAATTATATTCCTGGGAGTAAGCTTGAATACAACTTCCCAGATGGCTTTCCTCATGCCAGAGAAACAAATTCAATTGACAACTTACTTCAAACTAATGGCCTCAAAAACCCTGCTATCTGCAAGGCAAATACTGCAAGCCTTGGGGTTCATGGCCTCCTGCATTCTACTAATTCCATATGCAAGACTGCATATGAGGAAACTACAATGGTACCTAAAAAGCCTATGGTGTCAGCAATGATTCCTATCATACCTTGCCTGCGGGTAGAGTTCCTTTGGTGGGCAGAAGCCTGCCACCAAAACAAGGGACTACCATTCATTCTACCCCCTGCCACCCAAACCCTAACAAGAGATGCATCAGACTATGCATAGAGGGCTCACCTGGCAGGAAAGTGCATTCAGGGCAAATGGAACCCAAGTCAAATGCACCTACATATCAATCAAAAAGAAATGTTAGCTGTACAGAATGCTCTGACAGCCTTCAAGGACCACATTCTTGCAGGGCAATTAATGGTAAAGATGGACAACACCACTGTTATGTGATACATAAACAAGCAGGCGGGCACCCATTCTTACCCCCTCTGCAGACTAGCCATGGCTCTGTGGAACACAGCCTTGAGCTACCAAGTCCATCTACAGGCTCAATCCCTGCCAGGAAAACTAAATACACTGGCAGACAAACTAAGCAGAAATCTCATGGACCCACACGAGTGGAAACTGGAACCAAAGACTTTCAACATGTTGACAAACAAATTGGGGAGCCCAGATATAGACCTGTTTGCCTCCCCCCAGAACTACCAATTGGACAAATTCTGCACAAGGACTCCCCACAAACAAGCTTGGAAAGTGGATGCTCTATCCTTTATCTGGAAAAACCTATCATTTTATGCCTTTCCTCCTCTGCCTCTCCTAACCAAGGTACTACTAAAGATCAAACCAAGGATGATTCTGATTGTACCAGACTGGCCACACCAACACTGGTGTACCCTCTCTTGCGCAGTGTGTCACTGCAGGCTCCATGGCACCTGCCTCAGACCCCTACCCTGTTGTCTCAACAGGAGAACCGGATTCTACACACACAACTTCAAACCCTGAACCTGGCAGCCTGGCTAATTACCTAAACTCTACACTACTATCCCTCAGTAAACAAGTGTTGGATGTCATTTTGGAGGCAAGGAGGCCTAGTACTAGAAAATCTTATGCTGAAAAATGGAAAAGATTCTGTGTCTGGAACCTAATTCAAGGGATGGGCACAGCAGCGCCCAATTTACCTCAGATTCTTCAATACCTAACTGAGATGCTTCACAAGGGCCTTTATTTTTCCTCCATTAAAATTCACGCCTCAGCCATTTCAGCTCATTATAACACAGAACCCACCCTTCTTCTCTCATCCACTGCTCAAGCAGTTCCTCAAAGGGGCCAAAAACTTAAGACCACCCAGGAGAGCCCCAGCCTGGGACCTCAACTTTGTACTGGAAAAACTCACTCTTCCTCCTTTTGAGCCAGATGCAAGTGCATATTTAAAATTCCTTTCTTGGAAAACAGCATTTCTTTTAGCAATCACTTCAGCAAGAAGGATATCTGAATTACAGGCCCTTATGGCAACGGAGCCTTTCATCACAGAGTTTCCCTCAGGACCAATCCCTCTTTCATGCCCAAGGTGGTATCCAGTGTGGCTCTTAATCAATCCATTCATTTGCCTACCTTCTTTTCTAATCCACAGAACAAAGGGGAACAGATACTGCACTCCTTAGATGTGCACATACAACTTAGATTTTACTTGGACCGGACTAAACCTCAAAGGAAATCTGAACAACTGCTGGTGGCATTTGCTGCAGGGGCAGAGGGGATGGCTGTTTCAAAGCAAACCATTTCTAAATGGATAGGCCATTGCATTCCTTTCTGCTATAAACACCATGGAAAACCTATCCCACAGGAGAGTAGACCCCATTCAACCAGGGCTGCATCTACCTCTGCAGCCTTTCTCAGAGGTGTACCTACCAGGGACATCCTAGAAGCTGCTACCTGGAGTTCTGTACATACTTTCACCAAGCATGATCATTTACCAATTTTCTCTAAATCCAGAGCTGGCTTTGCCACTGCAGTCTTGCAGGGCCTTATAGCTGGTCCTAATGCTATCTAAATACCTTCTCCCATCCTTAGCTTTGGGAATCTACCCAAATGTGATGACTGCAGATGTTCGAGTGTATTCACTGTTGCAGTCCTAGTTACCCTCCCTCCAGCCCCCTGACTTCTTTTGACTATACTTGTACTCTCCTTTACTATGCTTAAAAAGCTTTTTGGTGTATTTGCTTTTTTGTTGGAGGTGTAACCTTGTATGTATATATTTAATTACTTCCCATTAGTGGGGCACCTGACATCTGGGGCAAGAAAAACTGATGTAATGGCATTGACTGCATGCTTTATACCCCTGACTACCTGACGTCATGCAAGATGAGACAGCGACCAACGCAGGACACAAGACTTTGATAATAAGGCCGACTGAGGGCTACTGCAAGCAGATAAACCAAATGTGATGACTGCAACAGTGAATACACTCAGAACATCTACATTTATGGTAAGTGTACACAACTGTACTATGTGGCACAGGAAATCCCAGGGTCCATTCTGTGACACACGTGGCAAACTTACTTCCTGGGTCAGAGGGGATAGCTCTTCCGGAAGACGTCCATACAGAAGCGGGGGGGGGGATCCGTGTAACCACAGATCCAGATATTCCTTCTCTGGACAGCCCTATCGGTGCTTCTGAAGATCGGCCCGATTGCTTTCCTCTGGAAGCAGTCAGGGGATGTTTTTCTCTGCACCACCCTGCCTGGCAAATAACCACAGATTCTTCTCTTCAGTGCAGAGTCTCATAGCCAGAGGTTATTACTGCTCCTTTAATTTTTATCTAAAGTCATCAAGACAAATTCCTGTCATTCCACCCAGTCAAAGGAAGCAGCAGCTCAAGAGATAAGAAAGCTGTTACAAAAAAGAGTCATCCAAGCAGACCCACCAGACCAAATAGGATCCGGATTCTACTCAAGATTCTTTTTTAGTGCCAAAAGACAAGAGACTGGAGACCAATTTTGAAGCCCAAGAAAAGTTCTGGATGGTCCTGGTTCAGTCTATCCTCCCCTGTATTCTGCAGTAATTTCTCATTTTTATTTGGGTTGCTGGAATTCCTCATTGGCATCCCTTAAGGTTTGCAATACCTTTTAAGGGGTTGTTTTCCTAATTAGACCAACAGTTTGAGAACCTATTCCACGCTAGGATCTCAGTTTTGTGCTGGTGCATTTGAATAAATCTCCTTTCAAACCAATACGTAGTGTTCGATTACATTTTTTTTTTTACGTGAAAGCCAATTTTTTGTCGCCCATTACTTTGACTAGACCCATCTGTGTTTCAGGCAGTGTGTTAACTTCCTAATTTTGTTTCCCAATGGCAGAGTAGTGCTGTATACCAATCTGTAATTATGTCTTACGATGGGTCCCAAGACAAGCATAAAATAATTTTCCATGTTTCTGTCCTAACCATTCTAATCGATGGGGTAGCTTCATTGCCTCTGTTCACAGACAGCTAAGGTTTTATATTCACCGCACTAAAGATTCACAATTATTTGTACCCTATGACACTAAAAAGCTGAGTACCAAAGTGCACAAGGCAACCTTCTCAAGATGGTTATCAGACAGTATTATATTTTACTACAGAAAATATGGTAGAACTCAAGTTGGCGAAAGCATGTCCTACAATGGCCATAGCCACCTCTCTAGTATTTTTCTGTGACATGAGTATTAATATGTATATGCAGATGCTTCTTGGGCTTTCCTAGGCAACTTTGTAAAGCATTACAGGTAGGTTATCTCCAGGTCTCAAGTGGCATTCAGAGCTGCCATTGTCTGAGGCATTCTTTTCTAGGACTACTGGGTTGGTTTCTGAGGACTCTAGAGTCTGTCATGGCCTGGTTTGTCATCCTCTACTTATAATGTCAGTAAATATGATTGTCATTGGTTCATCTTCTTCTGCATTACTACCTACCCCCCTACCCCCCCCCCCGGCCTGGTAGAAGGTGTGTGTGAATATGGTGATAGCTTAAATGATGGTGTGTCCTCTGAGTTGGCTACTTTGATATGGAGAGGGTGAGTTGTGCAATGGATCCCAGTATGTAGGAGGAGTAGAAGCTTCAAAGTTTACAGTTTATCTGAGGAGACTGCGAGCTGAAGCAGTAGTTCTTTTGGTAGAAGAGAACAAACCAATGGTCATGCTTTTGATTTATAACATCCACTGTCTATACTGTTCTGTATCTTTTCAGAGTACTCCTTAAAGTGATTCCATTGACATTGAAATATACAGCTTCCTCTGAAGAGCTACTTGCAGAATTCATGTAACATATCTGGTTTGGGGTGATCCAGTTCAGATCTTTGTTTCCGGTAAGTTATTACTCATGGCTGCTCACGGGGACTGGGTGTGGTGATCAAAGTAAGACCATTACTGGAAGTGAGTTTTTACATTCATGAAAACAGTTTGTGTTTTGATGCTTCATGTTTTATTGACAGGCTTTTGTACCCAAAGCCACTTAGTTGGACTTCTAACGTTAATCGTAGCCAGATAGTTTAAACAACCATAAATAACTTAGCCATGTACCCTAATAAATATCAGTAGTAGGTTTACCTCCCTTCTTGATAACAGCCATACCACTTGTCCTTGGAGTAAATGTTTATGAATTTGTCAAATCAACAAGGGTTAATTTGAAGGAGGTTACAGTGTTAACACTGTTAAACTTGGAACTGAAGTTTGTTTTTTCCATGGGTTGGGAAAATAAGTCCTATTTAGGACACTTTGTAATCTGGGAGGTTTGGTGCAATTATTCCTAATATCACCAGTGTTTCTGAGGTTGAGAAGATGTGGTAAAACTGTATCTTCCACTGTCCAAATGTCAAAGCAGAGATCTCCACAGAGGAATTAAGTCTGCACAAGATGGAAAAGTGAAAATTATTTTTAATCTTTCTGGACCGCTAGGGGAACCTAGCTCTTTGATGCTTTTGCTTAGGAAATGGTAGGATCTTTCAAGCTGTAATGCATGTTTGGAAAAGTACATGCCATTTGGAGAGCTACATTTAATGATCAGCATGAAAAGTGAGGAATACAGTGGGGCTATGTCTTATCAGGATCTTAAGAATATATTTTTGATAATTTACTAGGCAGTGAGGTATCCTTACTGTAATTGATATTTGATGATGAAACAGTTAATTGTCAGATAAAATGCCTAGATCTTTGTCATGTACATCAGAGCTGTAGTTAGGTCACTTAGCACCCAGGGCTGTCCCTCAACTGGTATCCTTCTTAACCAGAGTTGAAGACCAGAAACTGAAAAAAAAAATTCTCCAGAGCTGAGGAACAGAAACGTTTTCTTTTGAGTTGGGGAAAAAGTCATTCACCTCTAAGAATAGAGCATTACCTGGTGGGATATACAGATTTACAGTTGTGCAAAACATCCCGTCTAGCTTCCCTGTTACTAATACAAACAGGCCTTTGTTATGTTGTGTACCTCCAGCAGCTCAAACTCCAAATTTCTTTGCAGTAGCATAGATATACCCTGCCACCTCCCATTAACTATGATGGACACACTAACAATGTATAATCCAAGGTTTCCTAGATCAAAATGCTCAGTGTCATTCAATACATTTGCTGCAGTAATACAGAAGCATCATTTTCCTAATACTACTAAGCAACTAGGGTCTTTGTACAGGATTTTACAAACCATTAACATTCTATATCTTTTAATAGGATTTGACCAACCATTAACATTCCATGGTAAGACAGAAAGCATTTCTTCTTGTACAACTGATCACTGTTGGAATACCTTCTCTAATTAGGCAAGCGACATATAGGTGCTACATTCAAAATAAGCATAGTGTTACATTCACTTTTGTTGCATCATTTTCAGCTTTATGAATGGCATTTCTTGCATCCTAAAGTTTGCAAAATTTGTGAATTTGTAAAGAAAAAGGTGGTGCTGCGATAGCGTTGTCGCCTCACAGTAATACATTGTCCTGTTCGATTCTCAGCTAGAGCGTCTTCTGTGTGGAGACATGCGTGAATGGGCGTACCTTCGTTGAAGGTTGTGCGTCAGGACCAGCAACTCTGCACGTAAAAATCTACTGCCAATCATTAGTGGACTGGAGTTCCGCTGTGGCGACCCCTAACCGGGAAAAGCCGAAAGACACTACTACAAATCAGAAAAACTCCAATAATTTGTACAAACTTTCAGAAATTGCAAATTACTATTTTACATTTTTTCTAGAATACTTTCAAGTAGGAGATGATCAGTCTTTAACAGAAATGAGATTCCAGTTGAAATTATGTAGCAGTAGGCTCTAGCCAAATGAAGCCTGTTATATTTTGCCAGTGTCAGCCATCTGTTTTAGAGCATCCCTCCACTCCCCACTTCTAATTGTCATGTTAACATCTAACTTGCACAGTATTTCACCCTTTAACTGCCACTGCCCAAATAATAAATAGTTTTATTGTAGCCAAGTTTGTCTCTCCTCAACATGAGATAACCTTCAAAAATTACAAACCTATTATTTTTATTTGTTGAGCCTTTCACAACCTTTGCATTTCACATTTATCTCATGCAATCACATATATCTAGGCTATTTTTCATTAAACATAGATGTAGTTTTAGTTTGGCTGACTGACTCTCTTCAGTCTGATCCTATGCTGTTCCTTTAAATACTACTTTAGAACTCCATTGAACCACAAAAGTCCTCTGCCCAGACATTGACAAGAGACAATTTATTTCTTACAGGATGTTCCCCAGTTATGTAATGTAGCCACAAGACTATCTTAGAATATTGAATTTTAAAGGGGAGGAACCACTGTACACTCAAAGCTTTGCAGTTGGTATTGCTATACATTAAAGTCATGCGCACTACTTTGTACAGAAGTAAATTTGCACTTAAATTGTAGTGATTCTTCAGTACATTATATATCCTTTTTTTAAATTCATAGGCAGGGCTTTGATAGAGACACTGATACCTATATTCAGATAAATCCGTCACAACACCCCACATATGTCAGGCTATCCAGAAGCCATTCAAGTTAAATAAGACAACATTTAAAGTCCACCTTCACTGACAGAATCATGTCTTAATTGGGACTTTCCTGTGTTACTTATTTTCTTGTTCATTGCAAAGGCTGTTTAATGCCTTTCTAACATTCTTCACTTCAAGACCAGGAATATGTCAATTTTTTTCGTAGTTACCCTTAAGTAGCTGACAAGTCTTCATCTACAGAGTTTGTCTTCTACAGTGAGCCCTTTTGTGAGGTCAACAAATATTGCTCTTGTCAAGAGCTTAGCCTAGACATCTTCAGGCACATACAGTGAGGCAGTGTCTCTGCAGCTTCACTGCATTATAAAAAAGCTACTCTCTTGCCTTTTTTCAGCTGCATAATCAAGATCACTCCACATCCTTGTTTCCACTGCCTTTATTTCTTGTCAGTTTCAGACCATGTTTTTCTATGGCTTGAATTTCTAATCCAGCCTCTTCATCACAACTTTAACCTTTGCATGACACAAACTGTAGTGTCTAACATCTGAAAAACAGTACTCATTAACCCCAAAAAATCTAAACTTCAAAATGCCTTATACTTTGCTCTTTTTCCATCATGCCCACTCTTGGTATGATGCTAGGAAAAAACATTTCTGTGTAGCTCTCAAACTGTTTTCAACAGTACCATCTCTTTATCCTAAAACACCATGCATTCTGGGCAGGTTGTAGTACAATTATGGCACCTTGGTGCATGACTGGCGACATTCACCACAAAATGGGTAAATGTAACTTGACAAGAGCAATATTTGTTCACCTCACAAAAGCCTTTGACCTAATCAACAAACTCCTCCTCTCTCTTCAGAACATTAGTATTAGTAACACATACATCATCTAGTTCCAAGAATTCTTATCAAAACTGTTCTTCAAAGTTAAATTATTCTCTTCCTTCCCTCAGCCCATATCTTTTTTCAGTGGGCTTGTCCCAGCTCACTTCTCTTTATTTTCATTAATAAAGTACCTCTTGACCTTCCTATTCTATGACTCATCCTCTAAGCTGATAACATGGTAATCTTTAGGCCCAACAACAACCACTCTACAGTCAAAACACAGCTGCAAAAATATGTTAACTTCCTCAAATCCTGGCTCATTAACCTCATACTAATACTTAATCATTCAAAAACAAAAAGCATACTATTTAGCACTACCCAAAATCTTAAAAAAAAATCACCAAAGTCACTCAGTATGACTACTCTCTCTGGCATACCAGTAGAAATAATCAGCTCCTTCAAATGCCCGGTTTATGGCTAGACCAGTTACAGACATTCCATACCCATATTCATAATGAGAAATGAAGGGGAAAATTTAACTCGCTCCTCTTCTGGACCAGTAAAATCTCACCCTACCAATCCAAGCCAGCCAGGGCAGCTGTAGGCAAAGGAGTCCTTGTGACCCACCTTGAATATGGACTACCTGTAACATCTACAGCTTCTAAGGAAAAAGTCTTCCACTTGTTCAACTTGAATATGGACTACCTGTAATAGCCACAACTTCTAAGGAAAAACTCTTCCACACTACAGACTGTCAAAAACAAAATGTACTGCTTTATCACTAACTCACCCTCTCATGAGCACCACTGCCTCACCTTCAGAAATGTGCAGCACAGAGCAGACCTACTGCTTGGCTTTTTATCTTCAGATTTCTCCAGTATAACTCATTCCCACCACTAGATGACAGACTTTGTACTAAACATACACACTACAACCTCAGATGCTTCTCACAAACACCCCACCCCAACCACTCTTTCTCCATTCTTGCTCTAAAAATATGGGAGTCATCCCTGTCCACCTAAAGGAACTATAATTCCCGTTCTCCACCTAAAGGAAATAGAGGCAATCCAGGGGGCTCAAGTGAAGTCTGGTATCTCACCTGTGACCAAGAGGGTGACAGGGCTAACAAGAAATAGAGTACAAAGGATTAGTCCGGATAAAACCACTTTAGCTAACAGATCTAGGAGACACTCTCTCTCTCTGATACCTTCCCTGTGGAAGGAATAAAGATCCCTTGTTGAAGTTTCAAGTAGTTTATTTAGTTAAGTAGGTAGATAGACAGATTTTCTTGTTCTGATCCAGCAGGTATACAGGATAAGGATCACGAGGAAATGAGAAATGTTGGGGTTGTTAGTAGAAAGAAAAGGGTCCTAGTAAGAGTGAGAGAAAGAGAAGGGAAAGACTAAAAAAGTGTGCTTGGAGGAGGGAAATCAATTTTGTGCAATTTGTGTGACGTCTGATGTTGGGTTGGACCCGAATGTAAAAGTAAATAATTTAATATAATTGCCTGCAGAAGTAATACGGAGTTTGTAGAGGAGGTAAACGCACCATGTATGAGTATGAGAAATTTCTCTAGTATGTAAAGAAATGGAAGTAAAAAAATCAGCTGAAAATCTTAAGGATATATGTATCAGCAGGTTATACACGAGTGAACTGACTGCCTGGTGAGTTTGAGAATGAAGCGCAGAATTCTAGAAACTTCTATCCAAGAATCCATTGCTTATTTCTGATATACCTTTGGGTGTTTTACTATGATGCATATTTTCAGATGACAGAAAACAAAAAATCAGTGGTGAAGAAGGCTGAGATGTGGAAAGGACAAGTGCTTAAAGACTTAAATTGATGCAACTGATAGATGCTACAAGGAATGGAAACAGATTGCCTTATGTACACAGACTACAAGGAATGGAAACAGATTGCCTTATGTACACAGACAACCCTTTCCTCCTTCCAACAAACTCTAATACATGTGAGAGATGCAGTTACACAGCCAAACTGGAGGCAGAGCTCTCAACCCAAGACTGGCACAGTCAATCAGGAGGAAAAGGTAACCACCCACACCACAAATCCAGTCTCACACAGACCTATTGCATCTGCATACCCAACACATAAACACACAAAAACATACTCGGAGGCTCTAAATAAAAATGTGCCTAAACAGCAAAGACCTGCTAAGCAGATATCCAAGCAACAGCCACCCCTCAACAATACCCACGAATCACATATCTCACAAAATCAGTGTGCCTCACAGTCACAGCCCTTAAGGCCAAACATCACACCAAATACACTTGTTATAGGAGACTCTATTGTCCGGAACACTGACAATCCCGCTCACCAGACTGAACAAGGAGAAGGTCACTGTAAGCTGCCTGTCGGGTGCCAGGATCCGCCACATAACGCAAGCACTCCAAAGCAAGTACAAGTATGACTCAGTCATTGTCCATGCTGGTGTGAATTACCTGAGACGTACCTCCCTGGACTACATGAAAAGAGACATAGAGGAGCTCTCTGACCATGTAGCCCAGGCTGGTATGACCCTGACCTTGAGTAGCATCTTGCCCTCACCAAGAATTGATGCCACAGTATAAAGACAAAATGATCAGTTTCAACAAATGGCTAAAGTATTGGTGTCATTCAAAGGGGATCCAGTGTCTGTCAGCCTGGGATGCACATGCTCAACAAGCCACGTTGCTTCGCTAGGGACAGCTTGCACCTGTCACCCTTAGGCTTTCGTATACTGGCCAAGGCTCTTGCCACCCCCATAGTGCCTTTTTTAGGCAAGGCTCAGAGGACAAACCCACCTCCATAGACAACCCAAGGATAAAAAAACTAAAGGTAATGCTACTCAATGCCAGAAGTCTAAACCTCAAGATGCACGCACTCGAGGCTTTCCTCAGTGTGCAGTAACAGAAACCTGGTTCAAGGCTCCTGAGAGCACCCCAGCACTACCAGGTTATGACTCATACCATGCGTTTCAGCCCCAAAACTCGGACCGAAGCACAAAAGGAGGGGGAGTATCTATATTCATCAAAGATACCTACACCTCCAGGTTAGTGGCACTGCACGAAGCATCTGAAACCATCCATGTGCAACTAACAGTGGGCAAAACTGCCTTTCAGTTTGTAGCCTGCTACAGAACACCCTCCCTATTACAGGAACCCCACTTGGCATTCCTGAGAACACTGGAGAATATGAAGGTCTCTCTAAACACTATGTTATTGGGTGACTTCAACTACCCAAACATTGACTGGGAAAACTACTCAAGTCCAAACACCCTCGCCCAACGGTTCCTTGAATTTATAAACTCTAACGCAATGGAACAACTGGTTATCACTCCCACAAGAGGGAACAACATATTGGACCTGGTCATCACCAACATGGGGAATCTATGTTCCACACCAGAGGTAAACCCCTCATTGGTAAGATCAGACCATAAACAAATTTCCCTGGACATCCATATCCCGTCCATACCCCCAGCCAAGGAAATCACTGTAAAGAATTACCCAAAAGCCAACTTTGCACTTCTCAAGACTGAGGTGGAATCCTTCAAAGCCCCTGGGCCAGAGGATAATACAGCCCAATCCACAGAATCCTTTGCAAATGCATTCTATGAGCACCTGCAGGAATGCATGGATCGTGCTATCCCAAATAAAACCAAGACTCACTCCTCCAAAAACAGGAGACCGGTCTGGTGGACCCCGGCCATAAATAAGCTATACAACAGAAGGAGGAAGCTACTACATGACAGAGCAAAATCCCAAAAAGGGAAGGCATCTCTGATCAGTATTAGCAAGAAACTTCGATCCCTCATAAAATCATCAAAGGCCAGGTTCGAAAGAAAAATTGTCCTAGACACTAAAGATAATCACAAGGCCTTCTTTAGTTATGTCAGGAACATGGGCGGAAACTCCCAGATATGCTCTGAATTGTTGCATAACGGTACAAAATATACCAAACCTACTGACATAGCCAACATCCTGGCAAACAGATTCAGCGCAAACTTCTCCCCCCCTTCCCCCCCAAAGGAACAAATGCGTATCCCAACTGAATGTAACCTCCCTGACATCACAGATGCATAGGTGAAAGCTGCCCTCTCCAAAGCAAAAAACACAGCATCTATGGGACCGGACGGTGTCCCAGGCTGTGTCTTACATAAGCTCCAAGAAGAACTTGCTAAACTTATGGAGAAATGTATCCATAAACAACTTATTACCCACCTACTTCAACATCAGCTCCTAGCTAACTGTCAACACGGATTTCGGCCATTTCATAGTACCACCACAGCCTTACTATCCTTTACTAACTGTATCAACAATAATCGTAACAATAATATTTTATCCTCTGCTTTCTTTGTTGATCTATCTATAGCCTTCGACATGGTCAATCATCAACTTCTCCTCCACTTACTGAAGTCCCTCTCCTTCGACCATCCTATGATGAACTGGTTCACATCCTATCTGGACAACCGAAAACAAGCAGTTCTCTGGCAGAACCATCTTTCTGACCTTCTTCCTACCTCTCTAGGTGTCCCACAAGGCTCTATTTTAGGTCCCCTATTGTTTTCCATCTTTATAAATGACCTTCATCTCTCCATTCCGCAGTCTATCTATATCCAATATGCTGATGACTCCACTATCATTTGCTGTGCCTCATCTCAAACTGATCTTCATTCTCACACACAGAAAGCCTTCTCTACTATTGAAAAATGGTTCACTAACCACTGCCTTCTCCTTAACCCTAAAAAAAACAAATTACTGCTCTTTACCCCATCTCATCTATCACCCCTTCTCCATTTCACACTTACATCTGAAGATGGTGCCATTATCTCTCCAGACCCTACCACCAAACTGCTAGGAATTACTATTGACAATCAACTTAAGTTTGACTCTCATATAAATTCTACAATTAAATCTACTAATAAAAAACTTGGATCCCTCTACCACATTAAACCTTTCCTGACACCAACAACCAGAGCCACAATAGCCAGAACTCACTTAATCTCCACCCTGTTGTATGCTTCCCGTATATATACAAATCTTTCCAAACATAACCTAAACAATCTAACTAAATCATACAATAACATTGCAAGATTTGCTACCAACTCTCCTTTTAGGACCCACCACTGTCAGAATCTAAAACAGTTAGGGTGGCTTGAGTTACCACTACTATTACAATTTAATAAACTCACAATTGCCCACAAAGCCCTTTACAACCTACTAACACCCCAATTCTCTCTACCCTTATAAGACCTTATAATAATCTGAAGAATCTGCGCTCTGCCAACAAAATGTTGATTCACACTTCCTTCTCAAATAACTTAGCAGGCAAGTCTTTATTTTCAAACACAGTGGGTAAAATATGGAATCAACTTCCAAACGATCTGACCACCCTCACCTCTCTCCCAATATTTAAAACCAAACTAAAACTCTTTCTCTCTAATCACTGGTTATGCTCTTGTAATAACCCAGACTTAACTATCTTTTCTTTTCTTTCCTTTTACAAACTATCTGACACTAACATACTTTTATTCTCTACCATATATCTCCACTTCTTATCATTTCATTACTACTACCCCGTCCATCTGGTCTTTGCACTCTCTTCACTAGATGTTCTTCATCTCACATTGCTGCAGTCCTTACACTTGGGTAGTCCGCTGTCCTCGGTCGGCCCGAATATCAAAGTATTAGGCTGACGTCGGTCAAGGCGCTTAAGACTGACATCAGGACGTCAGGGTACAAATGCGCATGACCGACGTCATATCCTCAGTCTTTTTTGCCGCATGGTCCGATGCAGAAGCAGCGTTGCAAGTGCCGTTCGGCGTTCTGAAATTTTTCGGAGTTTCAGACCGAGTCAAAGTTGGCTAAGTACCCCGTTGGGGAATATTTTAGTTTTCTCTTGCCTCAGTGGTTTACCGGATGTCAGAAAAAGTGAATAACTGTATTTCTTGTGGGAAACAGATACCGCATAGGGACTATCATACTTTGTGTATTCCTTGTTTGGGGCCTGAGCACGACGTTGTTGGGTGTCGCTTTTGTGCTAGGTTCAATAAGCGCACTATTAAGCGAAGGTTAGATTGTGCCAGGTTGGTCTTCGGGAAGCGGTGCAATTATAATATGCCGTCGGATGCTCCGACGCCCGCTTCGAAGAAGCGCAAAGACAAAGCAGCTAAACCCAGGCAAGAAGAGTCGCCTGCGGACGCCGGTTCTTTAGAGGCGTCAGTGGAACCGGTGGTTCCGCCGGAGGCTTCTCTGGAATCCCAGGGGGAGACTTTGATATTGTAGGATGTGGCCTCTCAGGAGGCAGGTCAGGCTGAAGGGGCTTCTCAAGTTACTGTACTCCCCTCCCTTCCTAGGCTGTTTCCAAGGCTTCTCCCAGAGGCAGGCCAGGTTTAGCTTCTGTTGGTGTCACTCCTAGTTCATCAGGATCTGTGCCCAAGAAGCACATGCTTAAAATGGCAGAAGATTTAATTACTTTGATTAGAGGTTCTTTGCCCCCTCCTGATAAGAGGCCTAGGGTGGAACCAGAGTTGGGGAGTTTTGAGCAGGCTTCGGATGTTTCAGAGTCTTCGGCTGAAGACTTGCAGGAGTATTCTCCTTATTCTGATTCTGATGTGGATGATTCTACTCCTTCTGCTTCTCCTCCAGAAGATTTTTCTTTTTCAGAGACTCTTCATTCCATGAGGGAACATTTTAAGTGGGAAGGTCAGGACTTCTCTGATTCCAGGAAAAGGCTTAGGGAATTTTTGCTTTTACCCCAGCATAGGCCCTTGGCTATACCCCCTGTTCTGGATGTTGTGGAAGATGTGTTTGCAGAGGCTTCACTTAATCCTGATTCTTTGCCTCCTGCTCCTGTTAAACCGGATAGGTATTACAGGATGCCTGAGGCTCATAAATATCTTTATAAGAGTCCTAGGGCGGACCCAGAAACTGTTAGTCAGGGACCTAAGGGTGTCAAGGCCTCTGTTGTAAAAAATCCGATTCCTCCAGATAAAGAGGCCAGAGCTTTGGATAGATGGGGAAAGAAAGTCTATACTTCTTCCACCTTGGCTATGAGGGCTTTGAATTGCCAGTTTCACATGTTGAAATATCAAAACTATCTTCTTTCTCAATTGAAGTCTAAGGTAGATGCTCTGGCAGAAGGCATTGAGTGTAAAGAATTACAAGATTTGGTACATGTCTCTGAACAGGTGGGTAAGCATTCTTTACAATGTGGTTTTGATGCTGTACAGGCCTCGTCTAGGGTGGCTGCCACTGGGTCAGTTCTTCGAAGGCACGCCTGGCTGAGGGATCAGAATTTATCTGACCATGTTAAGACAAGGATTTTAGATGCTCCTTTACAGTCTGATGTGTTGTTTGGTTCACCTGTGGAGTCAGTCTTGAAGAAAATGGAAGACAAAGCTAAGTCTATGCAGGCTGTTAAAGATTTTTTTGCAAGTTCAGCCTCCAAGTTTAGTAGGAATTGGCCTGCTAAGGGGTGGACGATCTTCTTATGATTCACAGTCTAGGGGTAGATCTAGACGTGGTAGGGGCAGAGCTCAGAGCTCCTTCAGACCTAGAACAGGGAGTTCACCTGCACAATCTTCGGGTGAGGGCAGGGGCCAGTCCTTTCGTAAACAGGCCCAATGACCTGCCTTTTCAGCTGCCAGATCCTTCTTGCCTGGCAGCACCTTTGGGAGGAAGGTTGGCACTCTTCAAGGAAAGTTGGAGTTTGATTACCCAAGACAGATGGGTATTGGATATCATACACCAAGGTTACAAGTTTTATTTCCATACCTTGCCTCCTTTCAAAGGCATGCCGGACGCTCCTCCTCAGCAAAGACTAGAGGCTCACAAACAAATTTCTCTGCTGCTTCAAATAGGGGCCATACAACCGGTCCCTCTGCCAGAAGTGGGCCTAGGATTTTATTCTCGCCTGTTCCTAGTACCAAGGAAGGGGAACACGTGGAGACCAATTTTGGATTTATCTATCCTCAACACTTATCTGGACATTCCCAAGTTCAAAATGTTGACGTTACAACAGCTTTTACCTCTGCTGGGCAAAGATCACTGGATGGTGACTCTAGATCTCAAGGAGGCTTACCTTCATGTTCCTATCAGGCTAAGTTGCAGGAAGTATCTGCGTTTTGGCTGGGACTTCTCATTATCAGTTCTCTGCATTGCCCTTTGGCTTATCTACTGCCCAGAGTGTTCACAAAGGTTCTGGCTCCAGTGATAGCTTTCTTCAGGCTAAGAGGAATACAGATCTATCCTTATTTGGACGATTGCCTGATTCTGGCCCAAGGAAAGGACGAACTTCTTCATCATTTACAATATGTGATAGCAGTGCTAAGATGCCTGGGGTATTCTGTGAACGAAATAAAGTCCAGTCTAGTACCCTCTCAGGACATGTGCTTTCTGGGTGTGAGACTGAATACAGCATCCCAGATGGCCTTTTGACCCCGGACAAACAAAAGAATCTTTCTCTTTACTTCCATCAATTGTCTCATCAGTCCAGGCTGACTGCAAGGACAGTCCTTCAAGCCTTGGGGTTCATGGCATCTTGTATTCTGGTGCTTCCCAATGCCAAACTGCATATGAGGAAGCTACAATGGTATCTCAAAAATGTATGGACACAGCACTGCCAAGATTTGGACACTGTCATTCAGATAATACCTTGCATTCAAAAGCAATTTTTGTGGTGGGCTCAGGAATGTCACCTAAACAAGGGACTCTCTGTGACCCGGCCAGAGGCGAGTCAGATTCTAACGACAGATGCCTCAGACAAAGCTTGGGGAGCTCATCTAAATGGAAAGTGGGTACAAGACACGTGGCCTGCCAGACTTCAACATCTACATATCAACTTGAAGGAGATGTTAGCAGTCCAATTTGCATTAATAGCTTTCAAGGATTTACTTCTTCCAGGGCAGGTGTTGGTTCTAACAGACAACACAACTGTCATGTGGTACATCAACAAGCAAGGGGGAACACATTCTTATCCTCTATGCAGACAAGCAATGATTTTGTGGGAGACTGCTCTCAGTTTACAGCTAAATCTTCAGGCAAGGTTTCTGCCGGGAGCACAGAACTCCTTAGCAGATGTGTTGAGCAGACAAATTATGGATCCCCACGAGTGGAAATTGGATCCTCATGTATTTCAGAAATTGACAGTGTTATGGGGAACTCCAGACATAGATCTGTTCGCTTCTCCACTAAACTACCAGCTGCCAAAGTTTTGCACAGAAGGTTTCATCCCACAGCTTGGAAAGTGGATGCTCTTTCATTCAATTGGAGCAATCTTCATGTGTATGCCTTTCCACCTCTGCCTCTCCTCCCAAAGGTACTCCTGAAGGTCAGACAGGACAAGCCAAAGATGATTTTAATAGCTCCGGATTGGCCTCGACAGCACTGGTACCCATTACTGAGAAGTCTGGTACGGGAGCCTCCATGGCCTTTGCCTTCGATTCCTCACCTGCTGTCTCAGGAGAACAGTCATTTACTCAATGTCAAACTTCACTCTCTTCACCTAACAGTCTGGCATATTCTGTTTTAAACCCTGGAGGGTCTCAGCTTCCACAGCAAGTTTTGAATGTTATTTTGGAGGCCAGAAGGCCTAGTACAAGGAAAGTGTACGCAGATAAATGGAAGAGATTTTTATTTTGGAGTACAGCAAAGGAATTTGATGTTTCTAAGCCTAATTTAAGTGTGGCTCTTCAATATCTTACTGAGTTACTGGACAAAGGGTTGTCCTTCTCTTCTATTAAGGTTCATGCTGCAGCAATTTCTGCTCACTATGACTGTGACCCACCATTGTTTTCTCATCCTTTGTTTAAGCAATTCCTTAGAGGGGCAAAGAATATAAGACCCCCACGTAGAGCTCCTACTCCTGCTTGGGATCTCAGTTTTGTGTTGGAGAAGCTCACTCTACAACCTTTTGAGCCTGCAGCTACTGCCGAGTTGAAATATTTATCATGGAAGACTGCTTTTTTGTTGGCCATTACCTCTGCGAGAAGGGTTTCTGAATTACAGGCCCTTATGGCAGTTGAGCCTTTCTTAATTTTCCATAAGGATAGGGTATCTTTGCGTACTAATCCTTCCTTTATGCCTAAAGTGGTTTCTAGTGTGGCTTTAAACCAAACTATTCATTTGCCTACTTTTTATGCAAACACCCAAAATAAAGGAGAAAAGATTTTGCACACTTTGGATATACACAGGCAGTTGCGATATTATTTGAGCAGAACTAAAGTGTTCAGGCAGTCTCAGCAGTTATTTGTTTCATTTGCTTTGGGTTCTCAGGGCAAGCCTGTGTCAAAACAAACTATTTCTAAGTGGATTGAGTTTTGTATTGCTTTCTGTTATTCCCATCATGGTAAGGAGATTCCAGCTGGGATTAGGCCTCATTCCGCTAGGGCTACTGCCACTTCTACAGCTTTTTTAAGGGGGGTGGCAACTAAAGATATTTTGGAGGCTGCTACTTGGAGTTCAGTGCATACTTTCTCTAAGCATTATCACCTTCCACTTTACTCTAAATCTAGGGCTGGTTTTGCCACTGCAATTTTACAGGGCATTTTGGCAGCTCCTACTGCTTTATAGTTTTGCCATCCTCCCTTACCTCTGCTTTGGGATTCTACCCAAGTGTAAGGACTGCAGCAATGTGAGATGAAGAACATAGTACAGTTTTGTACCTACCATAAATGTAGATGTTCAAGATCCACATTGCTGCAGTCCAATTTACCCTCCCTCCTTCCCTCTGTAGTTAGAGGCGGTTGTGTGGTTTGGGTTGTGAATATTGTGGATATTGTATATATTGTACATATGATTCGTGCAAGGGTGGTTGGTTGTTTTTTGCTGTCTTTTGGTTTTGACCTTTCTTTTTAGGGTCTTCTGACATCTGGGGCAAGAAAAGACTGAGGATATGACGTCGGTCATGCGCATTTGTACCCTGACGTCCTGATGTCAGTCTTAAGCGCCTTGACCGACGTCAGCCTAATACTTTGATATTCGGGCCGACCGAGGACAGCGGACTACCCAAGTGTAAGGACTGCAGCAATGTGGATCTTCGAACATCTACATTTATGGTAGGTACAAAACTGTACTTTACCTATAATCCTATTAACCTTATGCTTCTGTCTCATTCCTATTTTTGTTAACTCAGAACTATTACTCTATACTAATGTCACTGCCTAACTAAGTTTTCCTTATATTGTCTCAATATGTTGTTTTTGAAATGTCTAGTGCTTCTATTGTAATGTCTAAATGCTATGCAATGTTTTTGTATATTGTTATTATACTGTATAACTGGAGCTTTTCTCCCTGGGCCTCCACTGAAAATGGACATGTATCCAGTTGGACAAACCCGGTAAACAAAAGTAAAATAAATAAATAAAAATAAACTGAACCCTCACATTAAGTCACTGTTCAAACTTAGCCTTACTACAGGATATGTACCCAAAGAATGGCATACAGCTACAGTGGTCCCACTCCACAAAGGTGGTGCCACAACAGACCCCGGAAACTATCGTCCCATAAGCCTGACTAGTCTGGTCTGTAAAGCTATGGAGCGTATTATCATGGAACTCATAAACAAAGACATTGGGAGCCTCCAGACACTGGACCCTACCCAATTCGGCTTTGTTAAGGGCAGATCTTGCCTCTTAAACCTAGTTGATTTCTTTGAAACAGTTACCAAAGCCATAGATGAGGGCAAGGTAGTCCACACAGCCTACCTGGACCTCGCAAAAGCCTTCGACACAATACCCCACTCGGGCATCATAAATAAGCGTACCAGCTTAAATATCAACCCCTATATCACAAGATGGGTTGCAAACTGGCTCAGAGATAGAACCCACATGGTCAGAATCGCAGGTGCCATGTCCGAATCCAAACCAGTTACAAGTGGCGTCCCACAGGGCTCAGTTCTGGGCCCTCTCTTGTTCGGTATATACTTCTCTGAGGTTCAGGCTAACACGGGGGGGATTATGGCTGACAAAGTTCGCAGATGACTGCAAACTGGGGCCATAATCGAATCTCCAGCTGACACAAGCATCCTCCAAAAGGGTCTCACAGAGACGGATGCTTGGTGCCAGAGCCACGGCCTCAAGCTAAATGCTAAAAAGTGCATAGTCATCCCCTTTGGGAAAAACAAGGTGCCCACAAATTACCACATAGGTGGTAATCTATTAAGTACGGAAGAAATAATTAGAGATTTGGGGACCAACGTAGATAGTAATCTCTCCTTTGATAATCACGTTGCCAAAGTGGTTAGAAAGACCTTCTATATAGCCCACCTTATCACGAAAGGGTTCGTATCTAGATCAAGAGAGGTCATTGTGCCCCTCTACTGCCACTCATCAGGCTCATAATTGAATACAATGCCCCTTTTGGGATGTACCTTACCCGACACCTGCAGCAACTGGAGAGACCCCAAAAGTACCTCACCAAGAGGATCATGGGCTACAAACAGATGTCCTATGCAGCTCAACTAAAGAAACTCCAGCTCTACTCAGTTGCTTACTGCCTACTCAGAGGCGATCTATGCCTGACGGACAAAGCCATGTCAAACCCAGAATTAATGGACATGCTCCACCTCAAAAAATCCAAGTCCCTTAGAGCTACACGCCCCAGGGACCTAAACCTCAGCACAAAAATAAATAGGACATGCTGGAGGGACAGATTCATTTCCCAGAGGCTCCCCTCACTCTGGAATAGAATCCCAATTCATGTTAGACATAGCCCCTCGCTGACCCTCTTCAAGCGAAATTTGGACGCGTGGATGGGAAATCGCAAATTCACCCCTGGGATCTCTCCTGTGTCCCTGCTAGACAGAGGCACAGTAAACTAATCTTAAAAGGGTACCTTCTGTGACCTACTTTACAGAGGCACAGTAGGCTAATCTAATAGGGAGGAGGAAGCCAAATACACTCTGGCTAGGCTTATAAATGCCCTAGAGCAGATAGCCTAGTATCTACCTATGAACCTAAGTCAGTGTTCAGAAGATCAAGGTTCTCTGCTTTGGGGTGATCAACAGAGGTTGTACAATGGCTGATATGTGATGCATACTTGGATCTGTTAGTCAGAAAAAAATGTATTGATGTGGCATTAACAAAAATCCAAACCTTTCAGTCAGTATAAGAAGGCAGTATCAAAGTTAGCAAAATGTTTGACATTTTCTGTAGACAAGATTCTCCAGTGAGGGAGGTGTCCTGCCTGCATAAAGGCTTTGACAACACCTGAGTATTGTTGCCATTTCTTTAAGCTGTGCCTGTGTAAAGGTGTATAAAGGCATAGACATCTAAAATGTACACAAAACTACAAGATGTTTTTGGAATGAAGGGCTACAGCTACAAGAAGAGATTAAGAACTCCAGGCATGTTTAGAGTAGTGAGATTCTGATGAAGTCTCCTGAGCAGAGATGAAAGCGCTTAATATGTTACTTTTATTTGTTCTTGTATGGCAATAAACCTTTTTCGGATGTGGATTGGACCGTTTTCATAATAATTTTTTTTTTTCATTAGAGTAGTGAGGAGTCAGGACGTACAACTGATGATCAAATTTATTGAGATAATGCTGTAGCTCAGAGTACTGCTAAAATGTAGTAAGTCAGGTATGGAAGGAACATGGCTTAAAAAGCATAAGGAGAACTAAGAGAATGGCAAGATATTATTTTGTGGAATGTTAACCAGTACAGGGAATACTCTATCACAAGAACTGGTTTGGTATAAAAGAAGGATTTAAAACTGGTATGGCCAGAAACTGGGAGAAGATATAAGGTTGTTATCTTGGTATACGTATTTGTAATTTATTTTGTACTAACCGAAACTGATGTAATGGAGTCGAAATACTGATTTAAAAATTGGATGGTGGTGCTACTGTAGTGTTGTCGCCTCTCAGCAAGACGTTGTCCTGTTCGATTCTCAGCTAGAGCGTCTTCTGTGTGGAGACATGCGTGAATGGGCGTACCTTCGCTGAAGGTTGTGCGTCAGGGCTGGCAACTCGGCACGTAAAAACTAACTGCCAATCATTAGCGGACCGGAGTTCCGCTGTGGCGACCTCTAACCGGGAAAAGCCGAAAGAAACAACATTAAGCATGCTCTTTTCTGGAATATGCCTCACACGATGAGACTGTCTTGGAATATTCTCTTGTACAGAAATCTTTTTAAGTTACTTAAAATGAAAATGTCCAGAGTTATTGCTTATTCTGAGAAATTCTGAACACAGTTGCTGAAACGTTCTTCCAGTGACATTCTATGGGTGTGTTTTAGTTATCCTGCAAACATAATGTGCTTAATTTAGATTTGTTTATGAAAAACGAAAAATAAAGAAAAGAATTCAGATTCTTAAACAGATTTACAAAGGACCAATAACTTTATGTTGCCAACAGAGAATGTGAGGAGAATGCTTTAAATACCACTGCACAGTAAAATAGCTGTCTGTTTCCAGTAATATGGTAGATTTATGACCACAACAGGAGGGAAAACAGAAGGATTTAAAAGTACTTTGCTGTGTGGGCTTTTCCTGAGCCAAAGCCCTGGAATGTGTTGCAAGATTATGAAAACGCAAAAGAGAAAAAATCATAAAAAACATATCATGGTAGTTCGTTATAAAACTAACATATACACTAAGGAAACTGAATAGCATAGAAATGCCACATTCGTGCTTAGTGTAGGAACAGTTTTGTAAAGAGGAAAATAAAATGTTCAGGGTATAACTGTCATTAAAGAAAGATGCATAAAATTCAGTAAAAGCAGGAGGAAGAAAGTAGAAAGAAGGGAATACTGATGCAGGAATGATGATATAGCATATATTTGACATTGGAAGCCCTAGCAGCATCCACCACTAGGGATGAGCCTAGCAGGACACAAGGGTAGCATCTAAAATTTTCCCAGGTTAACAGGCCTTTGCCTATAATTCTCTACAAAGAATCTCCAAATCTCTTTTGCTATGTGCTAAGATATTGGCCTCTTTTAAGACCCTTTCTTCACCACATGACCTCAAGTTTGGGTATTTTTTTAGATTATGAGAAAAATAGGGAGTGGGCCATTGAAATGATGGTACAGCTTTTAAACATTTACTAAACATAAAAGAAACGTAGGGACTTCCAGGATGGCTGAAACTGATCAACAGCGTAATTTCAGCACTCAGTGTGAAAACAGAAATTGAGAGATAAGGGCTAGTAATTCTGCCAGTTTTGGTAAAAGTTAATTACTGGCTAGTAACATTGCTTGGATGCCAGCGAAGAAGAGATTTAGAGAGCCTTAAAGAAAACCAACTAAAAAAGATGAATAAAAAGCACAGACTGGGAAGAATCCTGCAGCTGTTCAGCAAAAAACAGTGCAAGCTCCATTTTTGGTGCAAGTGATGACATCCAGTAATTTAGAGGAAAAAAAATTAAATGTGCTCAGAGCAGTTTAAAATGAATAAACTATTGTAGTAGTATATCAACTCAAATAAAAGGTTGGAAAAATGGAAGAAGCTTTAAACAGTTGAACTGATAAAACTGCAAAAAATCAAGAGACCAAAAAGAAAAAAAAGGCCGACTGATCAGGAATACCTGTTTCATAACATTAGAAACATATCGAGTACATTACATTTATCCATGAAGATTGCCTCCATCTGAAATACAGGCATTTTAATGTTTAAAAACTACTGCATCCAAATCATCCCAAAACAACCACAACAACTCTAGATTACATTTGGATGAGGATAAGACAGTCCACACAGCCTATCTGGACCTCACCAATGCCTTTGACACCTTCCCCCACTCTGGAATCATAGATAAACTTACTAAGCTGGGCATTAATCCCTACGTAACTCGATGGGTTGCCAACTGGCTTACTGACAGAACCCACACTGTAAAAGTAGCTGACTCCAAATCCAGCTCCAGATAAGTGACAAGTGGAGTACCTCAGGGTTCAGTCCTGGGACCTCTCTTGTTTGGCATATACTTCTCTGAAGTACAGGCCAACACTAAGGGACTCTGGCTAACAAAGTTCGCAGATGACAGAAAACTGGGAGTCATTATTGAATCACCAAGTGATGTTGATACTGTACAAAAGGGCCTTACAGAAACAGATGCTTGGTGCCAGAGCCATGGGCTCAAGCTCAATGCCAAGAAATGTATAGTTATCCCCTTTGGAAAAAAAACATGTACCCATGAATTACCACATAGATGGCAGTACACTAAACACCGAAAGTGTGATAACAGACTTAGGGACACAGGTGGATAGTGGTCTCACCTTCAGTAACCACATCACCACAACAGGCAGGAAAGCCTTCTATGTGGCACACCTCATCACTAAGGGCTTTGCATCCAGAAAAAAGGAGGTCATTGTCCCACTGTACTCATCCCTCATTAGACCCATTATAGAATACAACGCCCCATTTGGTATGTACCTCTCAAGACATCTACAACAACTGGAAAGGCCGCAGAAATACCTCACTAAAAGAATCACAGGCCTAAAGCCGATGCCCTATGCTGACCGCCTTAAAAAACTCCAGCTGTACTTTGTCGCATATCGTCTACTCCGAGGCGATCTCTGCTTAACATACAAGGCCATGTCAAACGCACAGCTGTTGGACATGCTACACTTAAAGAAATCCCAATCCCTCAGAGCCACACGCTCCAGGGATCTAAACCTTGTCATCACAATAAACAAAACATGCTGGAGGGATAGGTTCCTGACCCAGAGACGCCCCAGACTCTGGAATAGACTGCCCATACATGTCAAGCAGAGTGCCTCTTTGTTCCTCTTCAAAAGGAACCTTGATGATTGGATGGGAGAAAGGAAATTCACCCCGGAGATCATGGACAGGGGTCCAGGGAAGTAAATAGTGTGGGAAGAAATAGCCAGGGAATTGTTATGGCTAGGCTTGTATAGGCCCTAGGGCTGATAGCCTAGTACCAACCTATTAACCTGTATATGTGTATGTAGCTATATATGTCTATATGGGTCCCTGTCAATTGATCGAGTTTTCAGAAACTCAAGTTCCATATGGTCGAGTATTTGAAAACTTGAAGCTTTTAAATGGAGATCTAGGTACACTGAGGATTGGGAAATGTAACCCTTTTCCTCACTGTAGTGCGATCTCAGAGTTGGTATATATAATTTGCAGGGGGTGTGGGGGACACAGAGCATGCACCCCTGCAAAAACATAAGAAAGGTAGATATTTGTGAGATTTTTGTAGTTTTTTTGGATGTTTGAGTTTTCAGAAACTCGATCTTATAGTCTCTCTGATATGTTTTCTGAGTTTCCAAAAAGTCGATCATCTGACATAGATCTATCCCCCTCCCATCCTCTCTCTTTCTCATATATATATATATATATATATATATATATATATATATATATATATATAAAATTACTCACACTTGCATAACTTCTTGTACCTTTAAAAACTACTACCTGCAAATTTCAAAATAACCATTACACAGACTAATACCATACAATGCACCTATTTATCTCAAAAATTAAACAGTTAAAAATTGAAAAAAAAAACAATATTCCCATTTTTTTTAAAGCTAGAGC
Organism: Protopterus annectens; assembly: GCF_019279795.1. Lineage (NCBI taxonomy): Eukaryota > Metazoa > Chordata > Ceratodontiformes > Protopteridae > Protopterus > Protopterus annectens. The sequence goes on along the minus strand of NC_056725.1, from coordinate 17,809,044 downwards.
CATAAAATACTATTTGTACTTGCTTATCACTACAATCACAGTCTTTGCTGTGCTGGCTGGCTTCCCTGCTGGAGTGGCTGGCTGGATGGAGGGACTAGCTTGCTGGCTACCTGCTGAAGTGGCTGGATGGCTGAAATAGCTAGCTAGTTGGTTGGCTGCTGGAGTGGCTAGCTGGCTGTTGGATTAGCTGGCTAATTGGCTGCTGGAGTTGTTGGCTGCTGGATTGACTGGCTAGCTAGTTGTTGGCTGGCTGGATGGGTGACTGCTGGAGTGGCTAGTTGGATGGCTGTTGGAGTGGCTACCTGGATTGTTGGCTGGCTGGCTAGCTGGCTATTGGAGTGGCATGCTGGCTAGCTGCAGGAGTGGCTAGTTGGATGGATGACTGCTGGAGTAGCTAGTTGGATGGACAGATGACTGGCTGGCAGGCTGACTGGCTGGCTGACTCTGGCTAGTTATGCTGTTAGAAGAAAAAAAAGACAAATCATAGTTTTTGTTTTGTTAGTGGCTGTACAAGCACTAATAGCAAACCACTCTACAGCCATGATCTTTGTAGAGCTCTTCCTGCCTGAATCCCTGCCCCTTTCATGAATTGCAGTCAATTGCTGCATGATTTACAATACCCGACCCTAACAGGGAATAGCTCTGCCTGCAAGTCTGGGTTGGTGACGTAACTGAATTGCCATGGAAAAGCTAGAAGTAATTGCGGCTTTTCTATGACGATTTAGTACAAGTGAAAAGCAGGCCTTTTCAAGTCTCACTGCTTTCACAGCAGGCAATGGGATAAGGTAGCTTAACCCATGAGTGTCCTGCTGATAAGGGGATTGGTGGCAACCTTAGATGGGAGATGGAGATGAATAGGAAGAAGACCAGAAACATTGCAACTTACAATTGGACTTTTGTTGACTTTGTTAAAGTTGTGGGGGCACTGAAAGGCATATACCACTTTATGTCATTAATGTTTGGAAAGACACCAAAAGGAAGAAAAGAGATAAAGTGACTAAGTAAAATTGTTCTTAACAGTATTTGTATAGAAAATGTCATGATAAGAATTGCATGTTATATAGTAAAGCATTTTCAGTGATTGCTGTATGTGATAGCTGGAGGCCGCGGTGATGCAGCGGTTAGCATTGTCGCTTCACAGCAAGAGGTTCTCCTGTTCGATTCTCGGCTGGAGCGCCTTCTGTTTGGAGTCTGCATGTCCTCCCCACGGTCAAGTGACATTTAAAGACATGCAGGTAGGTGCGTGCGTGAATGGGTATGCCTTCTTTGAAGGTTGGACGTCAGGCTGACAAATTGGCACCATAAAAATCCACTGCCAATCATTAGCGGACCAGAGTTCTGCTGTGGCAACCCCTAACCAGGAAAAGCCAAAAGACTGCTGTATGTGATCACTATACTAAAGTAAACAAGTACTTTATGTCCTTCTATTCTGATGTTGCAGTATTCATAGCAGTAGGGAGTAGGTGCCTGCAGTGCAATCGTCCGGCCAGTATACCAAAGTCTTTGTCATGGAGGGTACATGTGACGTCGGCTATGAGGGCCATACACCGGCGTTTGGTATAAAGGTGATGTCTGCACGAACCCTTCTCAGAATTTTTCTGCCACAGTAATCATGGGAAGCCCATTCGCCATTTCTACCTAACTTTGCATTTTATCAAACGACTACAGTTACGAGTACTGAGACCAGACGACTGTTTGGACCATTCAGATAAGTGCCCACTGGGGTTTTTTCTTACTTGTTTTGCTTGCTGTTTTAGACTTACATGTCAGCTAGGAAAGGGAAGTGCGCTTGTGGGAGACAGATCCCTCACAAGGACATGCACGATAACTGTGTTTTCTGTCTAGGCGAGGCCCACGACCATACATCCTGTTCTATCTCTAAGTTGTTCATCCCCAAAACACTTTGTAGCCGACTAGCGGCTTTAAATCTTTACCTTGAAAATCAGAGACTCAGACATTTGGTGTTAGGCATGGAAGAAGGAGTAGGCCCATCTGACGAGCCGCCTTGGAAGAAGTCAAAGAAACTTAGGCCCGAATCCCAGGCTGCACCTCAGGTGTCCGAACCGGCTCTAGAGGCAATAGAAGACCCAGAGTCCGTTCAGATGATGGTCTCCCAAGCAGGCCCAGGAACCACAATGGAAGCCAAGGTGTGGGATACCGAAGGTACATTCGCTGAGGTATTTCAGCCATCGGAGTCTGATGGAGGGGAACCACAGCTCACCTTGGAAGCCCCTGCTCCTCCTCCTCTTGCTAGGCCAATGTCTGCTTCTCCCTTGTCTGCCACACCCTTGAAAAGGAAACAGAAGTCCAAACACGTTGAACCCCCTCAGATGTCAGGATGGGAATCCTTTTCCCAAAGCCTCTTTAAGGCCTTTCAGGCCTTACAATCCCAACAACTCCCACCTACTCTCACTCCTCAACCAACCCATGTGTCTGAGGAGGAATATTCATTCTCTGAGGAATCCTTCTCTTAAGAGACTCTAATTGTATCCCCCAAGGAGTTCATTACTCCAGATGATGAGGACTCTATTTCTCCAGACTCTCCAGGGGAAGAATTTAGTTTTGGGGATACTATCTACCTCATGAGGGAACACTTCAAGTGGCAGACCTCTGAGGTCTCGAATTTGAAGAAAAGATACTTTGACCTTCTGCAAATGAAGCAGCCCACTCCCTCAGCTGTGCCCCCTTTACTACCTGCATTTCAAGATGCATTCTTAGCTGCTTCACAGTCTCCTGACTCCCAACCTCCAGCAGCTCATTGAGCAGACAGATTATATAGGGTCACCCAGGACACCCAGTTTCTTTACAAGAACCCTCCTGCTGACCCAGATTTTATAGCTGTTTCTGCAGACAAGACCTCCAGACAGCTGTTTTATTTTATTTTATTTCTATTCCGCAAATGTTCTAACTTAAAGTTTACCAAGGGTAAAGAAGAGGCTCAACACTTCAGTTACTTTCAATGCTTTACTTAGATATCAAAATTCATACTATTATACAATACAATACAATAACAATAAAAGAAAAAGAAAGAACATCACCAGTTAAACTATGAAACTTCATTCGAGTCTTTCAATGACGGGTAAATCCCGGAACATTCAGACCGAAGATTAGTTCTTCTGGAAGCATAAGTCCTACGGGGTGCGTCCATCCGTAGGTGAAATTTCAGTCTGCTGTCTGGAAAACACCATTCTTTTATACAGGCAAGACAGTAGTGTAAACAACTGTACATGACTTTAGTCATGCATCCCTTAAGCTGATGTGGCATAGTGACTGGGTGTTGGCCAGACAACCAGACACCATGCACATTCCAAACTTAATACAACATTCTGTTCCCATAACACCCTGACATCTGTTACTGCATAGACATGTAAAATTACACACATTATCACCTTAACATCTGCTACTGAATAAACAGACACCATGCACAGCACATTCTAAACTTAATACAAGATTCTGTTGCCATAGCCTTTTAACACCCTGACATCTGTTACTGCATAGACATGTAAGATTGCACACATAGCTGTTCTAACCAATTCATAACTGGACTGTTTTCATGACTGGATTCAATTAAGCTATCCTTCAAGCATATTTCTCACCAGAGTATGTCACATTTGTATCACAACAGCTTCCTTCCTCTGCTCTTTATCCAACTGATAAAGACAGCAAATTTATGGACAGGACAGGTAAAAAGGTCTACACATCTTCCACTCTGACCATTAGGGCCCTGAACTACCAAACGCACATGGCAAGGTTTGTACTTGATATAATTTCTAAGGCCACCAGCCTTCTTTCTGAAGTCCAGGACTCCTCCACCAAATACAATTAAACTCTCTCCTCTTCACAGCATCACAAGTGACTAGGCACTCTATTAAGTGCAGCTATGAGGCTGTGGAAGCTGCTTCCAAAGCTGCTGCTTCTGGATCAGTGCTGCGTCTTTACTCCTGGGTACGGTTACAACCCATTCCCATGGATGCTCAGACCAAACTTCTGGATGCTCCATTAGACAATAAGGCACTCTTTGGACAAGCCTCTGCTGAGCTCCTCAAATCCCTCCAAGAGAAGGGAAAAGAGTTGCAAAATCTAAAACACCTTTTGGTGTCCCCCATTCCTAGATATCATAGAAATTACCCTCAAAAACCATCCTTTGTGCAAAGGTAATCCTTAACCTGAACACAACAATCCAAGGGATGTAGGCAACAGAAGATTTCTAGCCCAAGACTGTCTTCAATGTCTTCTGCCACTCCCTTTTGGAGACAGCCTGACCATCCCAGGCCCCCTCCACTGTGACTCACCCACCCTGCATCCAGAAACTCCCCTATCCCTCCGTCTCATTCTCTCCCTCCCCTCTTGGCAGATAATTACAAAAGAACGATGGGTACTCTTCATCATCCAGAGAGGATATTACATGACTTGGTGGATGCTCCTACCCTTTCAGGGCATTCCACAACCACCAAAAATAACAGATTCACCTATTCCCACCCATCATTCAACAACTTATAAACCAAGGCACCGTAGAACCAGTTCCCACCCCTCAAATAAACTCAGGGTTCTACTCCAGAATGTTCCTGGTCCCCAGGAAAGAATGTCCCTGGAGACCTATTCTGGATCTTTCCTTTTTCAATCTTTTCCTTCTCGTACCCAGCTTCAAAATGATAACCTTACCTATTCTCTTGCCTCTAATTCCTGCCCAATCCTTCATGGTGGCTCTAGATCTCAAAGATGCCTATCTACACATCCCCATTCATCTGGATTACAGGAAATTCCTCAGATTTTCTATAGGGTCCTGCCATTTTCAATTCTCTGCTTTGCCCTTTGGTCTTTCTACAGCCCCTAGAGTATTCACCAAGTGTCTAGCCCCCTTCATTGCCCATTGCAGGACACAGGATATACAAATATATCCCTACCTAGACCCCCTCATCCTGCACCAAGACCACCAACTCCTACTCCTCCATTTGCAGCAGGTGTCACACACCCTCTCTCTTCTGGGATTTACTGTAAATGTAGAAAAAACTCGCCTGACTCCTTTTCAGGACATGATTTTTCTGGATGCAGACTACGCACAGACTGCATGAAAGCCTTCATAATGGACCAAAGGATTCAGGAACTTAAACAGATCCTTTCCCGAACCTTTCTGACAGCTCGGGAATTTTTGAAACTATTAGGCCACACAGCATCCCTTATACACAATGCTGCCTTTGGCAAGACTACACATGTGCAAAATTCAATGGGTGCTGAAAAATCTATGGAACCAACATTCCCAACCCTTGGATGTGCCCCTCCCACTCCTCCCTTGTTTAAATAGGGAGATCCAGTAGTTGATATCTGCATTACAGACCAATCCAGGACTCCACCTGCAGACCCCAGCTCCACTTCACTACCTTTACACCGATGCTTCAGACCTAGGATGGGGGGCAGTGTTGCAAACAAATCAACAACGTGTGTCAGTGCAAGGCAAATGATCCACTCTAAGAGTAGCAGACCACATCAACATCAAGGAATGAGAGCCTTGCTGGTAGCCCTACTAACATTCCAACCCTCTATCCTGCCAGGAACCTTAAAGGTAATCACAGACAACATGACAGTTCTGCAGTACATAAACAAACAAGGAGGGACCAGGTCATACTCTCTATACAGACTGGCCATTCAGATTTGGAATCTAGCAGACTCCCTCAGAGTACACCTGTTGGCCACATATATCCCCTCTCAACAGAATGTGATGGCAGACACACTTAGCAGAACCTCAGCCCCCTCTCACGAATGGATGCTACAGAGGGAGGTTTTCCTAGACCTGATACACAGGTGGGGTTTTCCACAAGCAGACCTCTTTGCCTCCCCAGACAACAGGCAGATGCCCAACTTCTGCACAAGGAACCCACACCCACAAGCATGGAAAGTGGACGCCTTCTTTTTTTCATGTGGGGGATGTACCTGTACGCCTTCCACCCTTTCACTGTGATCCAGAAAGTCCTCCAGAAAATTCAGAGGGACAAACCAAAAATCCTACTGGTGACTCTCTTTTGGCCAAGACAGCATTGGTTTCCCCTCCTTTTTTCTCTAGCCAAGGGCAATCACCATAGGTTACCCCACCGGATAGACCTGCTCACACAGAACAAGGTGTGTCTGCTGCACCCGCAAGTGAACAATCTAAAACTGAGCTTATAGGTGATAGAATTGTGATTCCTTACAGGCACCTTTACTCAGAGGATGTACTTAATGTTCTGCAGGAAACACGAAAACACAGCACTAGGCGAAAGTACGTGGCTAAATGGCTCAGATTCTTCAACTGATGTCATAAGAACCAACAGGACCCCCTCACTACTTCCATCCCTAGGGTCCTGTCGTACTTGTGTGAGCTACTCCAAATAGGACTGACAAATTCCTCGATCAAATTCCACTTGTCTGCCCATTTCACCTCCCCTGGCATCCAGACTGGAAGTCAAACTCTTTTTAAGAGGAATCCTCCACATCAAACCCCCACAGAAACCCATCCCTCCTCCGTGGGATTTAAACATTGTATTAGAAAAGCTAACACTATCTCCATTTGAACCAGTACATTCTGCTTCTCTGAAATTTTGTACATTCAAAACAGTTCTAGTTGCTCTCACATCTGCCAGGAGGGTTTCAGAGATCCAAGCCCTGATGGCCACATCCCCCTACCTAGTCTTTCACAGGGTCAGAGTGGTGCTCAGGACCAACCCCTCCTTCATGCCCAAGGTAGTTAATGAACTCTCGTTGAATCAAACCATTAATCTACCTGTCTTCTACCCCCATCCTCAAAATGCTTCAAAGAGGACCCTTCACTCTCTGGACATGCACAGACAACTAAGATATTACCTAGACAAAACCAAAGACATCAGGAAATAAGAACAGCTATTTGTTTCCTTCCATCCCAGAGCACTAGGGAAAGCTCTATCTAAGCAAACCATTGACTCATGGAGCTCCAAGTCCATCTCCTTCTGCTACTCCCACCATGGGAAAAGCTTGCAAGGCGGTATCAAACCACATTCCACCAGAGCAGCTGCTTCTTCTTCTGCCTTTTTCAAGGGCATTGATTCCACTTTTATTTTAGAGGCAGCCACTTGGACCTCAGTGCACACCTTCACCAAACACTACAAGCTGGACATGGCATCCCATGCTAGAGCCGTTTTTGCCAGAACTATCCTACAGGGTCTGCTGGACCACAGAAACCCTTCCTCCTCCCAGGATCATACGTAAAGCTCTAGTACTCTCCCTACTGTTATGAATACTGCAACATCAGAATAGAAGGACATAGAATAGTTGTGTAAGACCTTACTATAACCATAGATGTCCTTCTGTTCTAAGTTGCAGTATTCAGTCCCACCCTCTTATCCGCTGTTCTTGCTTCTGCTGTAGCAGGTATTTTATAAACACCTGTGGCCATCTTCTTCCCCAAGTCTCTACCTACATAGCCTTATTTCTGCCCTGGCTCTAGCAGGCATGTAAGTCTAAGGGTTTCAGTTAGGACCCTCCAGAAAAACCTCAGGGGCACTAGTATATGCAGCAGAAACTATTCTGAGAAGGGTACATGCAGATGTCACCTTTATACCTAACGCCGGTTTATGACCCTTGTAGCCGACGTCACATGTACCCTCCATGACAAAGACTTTGGTATACTGGCCGGACAGTGGCGCTGCAGGCAGCTACTCCCTACTGTTATGAATACTGCAACATAAAAGAGAAGGACATCTATGGTTTTGGTAATGTCTTACACAACTATTATTTTCGTTTGTAGTTTTAAGATATGTAGGCATTATAGTGTAAAAAGAATAGGCAAAAGTCATGTTATAGTTCATATGATGCAGTCTTGGGCTGTTGCAGTAGGGGGATGGAGTGTAAAAGTGCAATGATTATAATATATGTAGAGTTGAGATGTTTTCTTTTATGTTTGCATAGATAAATGTTTGGATTAATGCCATTCACTTAATCTGATAATTTTTTGTGCTAGCAAGTAGGCTTTAAAAATAAGAGAACACTGAATTTAGTGAAAGTTTTTCCTTTAGCAGGTAAATGTTCAGTGTGACTTGAGAGGTCTGCAGCTGAGGAAAGCTGTACATTCTGTTCTTGTATTTCCATTGAGAGAAGCTGCCAACAGGTGAAGGTAATAAAACTTGAGACTTCTGGACATTGTTTGCTGGGAGAATTATAAAATTAAAAGGAACACAGGCAAGCAGATTAGTAAAAAAAAATATTTTGAAATTATTGGAAATGAATAAGTGACCATAGCTTTTTTGGTACTTAAATACTTCAATGCATTTACTAGAACAGTGTATAATTTAGTAGATAGCCAGTGACTTTTTCTTAAGGCTAAACAAATAATGTTTTCTGAAAGTATACAAACTTGTTTTTCACATCTGGAAGGAGAATAAAGGTAAAAACAGACAGCAAGTAGTTTAAGCAGGAGCACATGATTTAACATGGATAACCTTAATTTTATGTTAGTAAATGCCAGTGGTTGCAGCTGTCGATTTGGGACATTTGTTCCTAACAGGAGGGTTACACATCATCATTTGAAGATGTAAATACATTTGTGTGTTTGTTTTAAGTTAATAGGCTATGGGGGTGCTCTGGGAGGTGTCTGCTTTTTGTTTGTGGGTTTTCATTATAACAAAAAAGTCTTGTAAAATGTGACACCGGTACAAATGGAGATGACTAGAAACAACTATATAGGATCAATCTGTCAAACATTAGTGGGTGCATGTCACACAGAAGCTGGAAATGGACATTTAAAAAATTCATTATATAATAGGTGGGAATAATAACTTCTTGCCATAATGGTTACACTATCCAGATAACACCCCTACTCGGCATTTTAGGTCCTCTAACAAAAAAGCAGTCGTGTACTTACCATAATGTTTCATGTTTGTTGTCCAGCTTGCCTTCATTCTTACTAGTTGGGCTCAAAACTGTTCCTCGGTTCCAACTTGGCCGCATTCTAAAGCTCAGAGTCTTCCACTTGGCTTGTGGCTGAAAACCCTATCCCATGATGCACTGGTGTGCTACCTCAGATCTTGTTTGCTGATACTTATAGCAAGTATCAACATGTACAGCATTATAGGAAATTACAGAGAGTAGAGTGAAAGTCAGAAAAACTTCCTTGGTAAAAGGAAAAAATTCCTCTCAGTCCTCCAGAAACTCTAGGCTGGGGGAAGGAGGGTGGGATGGAAGAATGAAGGCAAGATGGACAACAAACATATAATGTTATGGTAAGTACATACCTTGAGTGAAGCAACTCCAACACAGCAGCTATGATAAAATTGAAAGGTTTTATTTAGCGCTTTCGTCTTCCGTTATCACAGACTTCTTCAGAAAGAAGTCTATGATAAAGGAAGATGAAAGTGCTAAATAAATAGTTTTATCATAGCTGCTGTGTTGGAGTTGGTTCACTCATTTTTGTGATTCCTGGTTTGTGGTTCAACTTCTTTATGTTGTGTTGTCCTGTCTTGCCTTCATTCTTACTCGTTGGGACAGCATCCCTAGCACCATATATCCTGGGTGGCTCACAGGAGTATATTTTTCAGGGCAGTGGAACCAAAAGAGGCCCTGTCTACCTTGTAATGAAGGTGTGAGGTTTGGCCCATGTAGCCGCAGCACAAATGTTGTCTAGTGGCATTCTAGCCTGAAACACAGATGAAGTAGCAGTTATCCTTGTGGAGTGACCTTTGATTCCAAAGGGGAAATGTCTGTTGTTAGAAGTGTGTATAACTGTGATACAATTTGAAAGCCATCTCAAAAGCATGACCTTTGAAACAGGATCACCTTTTTTTACCCTCTGAAAAGGAGATGAACAGCTGATCAGACTTCCTGAAAACTTTAGTTCTGTGTAAATAGAAGCAAAGCTATGTACGTCCAAGTGATGGAGTACATATTCTGCCTTGTTGCCATGATTGGGGGGGGGGGGGGAATGGAAGCTCAATAGATTGATTATGATTAGCTTCCAAGCACACCTTTGGTAAGAAAGATGGATTAGTTTGCAGAGACGCCCTGTCCTTATGGAAAATCATATAAGGAGGCGTGATTGGCAAAGCGTGAAGCTCAGATACTCTTCTAGCAAATGTGATAGCAATCAGTAAAGTTGTTTTCCATGATAAAATTTGATGTCACATGTTGATGTGGGCTCAAATGGAGGAAGGATCAGGCGAGACGGTACAAAATTTAGGTCCCAAGGTGGAAGAGGGTCCTTGATGGGAGGTCTTAATAAGCAGGTGCCCTTCAGAAATGCTTTCCATAATCTGTGGGACATCAAATTTGGAGTTACATCATCTGCTTGAAAACTGGAAATTGCAGCCAATTGAAAGTTGATAGTTGCTGCAGGGGAGTCTTTATGAAACAATTCAGACAGGAAATCCAAAATAGAGTTAATCGGCATAGAAAAAGGGTCAAAATTTCTTTCTGAAGCCCAATAAGAGAATCTCCTCCATTTACTGAGATATCATTTTCTGGTAGAGAGCTTATATGAGGAAAGAAGTATGTGCATTACTGCTGGCATGAGAGTAGGAAGTCAGAATGTATTTGGAACTGGAGCAGCCAAGCTGTCAACTTGAGGGTCTAGAGGGAGGGGTGGTGCCTTCCTGATAAATGAGTCAGAAGGTCCAGTACTCGGTCCAGAATCCACGGTTCCTCCTGAAGATGAGGCCATAGGAAGGGAAACAAGATATGATGAGGCCAGTATAGGGCAATGAGAATCCCCCTGCTTCCCAAGGATTTGGCTTTCTGGATAACTTTGGGTATTAGAGGGAAGGGGGAAGGCATAAAGAAGTCCTGAGGGCCAGTAGTGCACTAGTGAGTCCCTTGGTGACTCCCCCGGAGGGGGGCCTAGGGCAAAGTAGTTGCTGCATTTGGTGTTTAGGGGGATAGCAAAGAGGTCGCAGCAAGGCTGGCCTCACTTTCGGAAAATCCTTTTCGTTATCTCTTGCTTTAGGGACCAATCGTGAGGCATGAGTATTGCCCTGCTGAGTCTGTCTGCTATCACTTTGGATCTCCCCGGGATAAGTGTTGAGAAGATGTTTCCCATTGGTATAATTCAAAAAAGCAAGAGCCAGCAAAACAGTTGCTCATTCCCATACTCAGTGCCTCTCGACAAAAGGGGTAAGACCTGGTTTCTTCTTGCTTGTTTATGTACCAGACCACCAACGTTGTCTGTCTGAATTGCAATCGTTCCTAGTAGAAGAGAGTTCTGAAGTGCCTGCAGTGCTAAGAGCACAGCTGTCATCTCTAGGACATTGATGTGCTGGTGGGCTTCATGATCCTGCCAGGTGCCTTGGACGGTCCTCCCCAAATAATGCCCCTCCACCCTATTTGGGAGGTGCCTATGGTCACCATGGCTATAGGCTGTTGAGGAAGAAAGGGAAGACCTACTGTCACGTGGCTGGAAAGGAGCCGCCATCTCAGGTCTGTCTTGCAAGATTCATTGATCGTGATTTTGTGAGACATGGGTAGTTCTTGTAATGACCATTGTGCAAATAGGAGCCATTGAAGAATTCTCTTGTGCATGCGAGCTAAAGGGGCTAAAGTTATCACTGCTGCCATGGTTCCCAGGAGTTGAAGAACTGTTTTTGCTTTGACTTTGGTCTTTGACATGAGATTGAGAATTTGCTGCGAAACTCTTTCCTCTGGCAATCTTGCCATCATAGAGACTGTGTCTGGGTGTGCTCCTATATGGACAATATGTTGCGATGGCAAAAAGGCACTTTTTTTGAATTTGTAGTAAATCCCAAGTGTGAACAGAGTTGTAAGGTGGCGTCCCTTGCTTGTTGGAGTAGATGCTTGGTGGTGGCATTTAAGAGACAGTCATCTAAGTGGAAACACTTGGAATCCTAGATGCCTCAAGTGAGTCATAACCACTGCCATGCATTTGGTGAGCACTCTGGAGGCTGTAGTGAGACCAAAGGGCAGAGCTTGAAACTGGTAGTGACTGGCTCCCAGCTGGAAGCACAGATGACTCCGTGATGGCCCGTCCATTTTTATGTGGTAGTACGCATCTTGGAGGTCTATAGAGCACATCCAATTGTCTTTTCCTAAAAGGGGGAGAATTGACTGCAGTGTCACCATCCGGAATGTGGTCTTCTTTACAGATTTATTTAATTTACTGAGGTCCAAGATGGGTCTCCAGTTCCCCTGTTCATTTTAGCACTAAAAAGAATCTTGAGTAAGTTCCTGATCCTATCTGGTCTGCAGGGATTCTTTGGATGACTCTTTGTCTAGCAACTTTTGAATCTCTATGGTTGCTTGATCCCTTTGACTGGGTGGAACATCTGGGAAGTTTTTCGAGACTGGGATGGGGAGGGAAAAGGGTAAGGAGTAGCCTCTGGATATTATGCTTTGTACCCATCTGTCTCTTGTAATTTCTTGCCAGGCTTCAGAGTGCAAAGATAAACGACCCCAGAGTGCCTCCAGAGATGGGCAGACAGGCCTCCCTTCAGGAGCGCTGAAGGGGCCTACCACAAAAGGAATCTCAGTTGCTCTGGTTCTGTGGACCCTCTCTGCAGCGAGGACGGCGTCTCAGATTACCTCCCCCTCTGCCCCTGGGGAGGGGTACACCTCGTGCATCTGGACAAACTCTCTGGGATTTCCTGAGCCACATCCCCCCCTCTTCGGACCCTTAGGATACGGTCTCGGTACGGAAAATGCACTCCAACAGCAGAGAGAGTTTTTCCTTCCTGCTTACATTTGGTGAGTGTATCTTTGATTGTGTTGGTCCAAAGAGTGAGGAACCATTGAAAGGAGTGTTTACAAAGGTAGACTTAAAGGGTTCTGCGAAGTTATACAAGTGCATCCAAGAGTGTCTCATTAGGGAAACTCCCGAAGCTGCTGCTCTACTCACTCCATCTGCAGCATATGAAATGAGTTTCATGGAGGAGTTCACTACGGAGGTTAAGGTGGATAGCTGAGAGGTCACCTTATCTGAGACCCCTGCAGCTAATGAACCTTGAAGAGTATCTCCTAGCTCCTTCAGGCGATCTCTCTGTAGTCTTGTGAAGTGTGCCAAGTAATTCAGCGATCTGAGAGCAAAGATTGCTGAAGAAAAGATGCGTTTCTCATATCTGTCCATCACACGAGATTCTTTGTTAGGTGGATGGACAGATGAGGATGTTTCAGCAAGTTCCTTTGTAGTGGCTGCTGCCACCACCATAGCATCCACAGGAATGCCCTTAGATAGAAAATGTTTGTCATATGGAGCTGTAATAAATTTGTTAGGCCTCCAAGGGACTGGTTCCACTGCGTCTGGAGATTCCCAAGCCTTCTGACTAACCAGTTCCAAAAGTTCATCGAAAGGTGGAGATACCAAGCCTTTCAGGTACACTAACTCCTCCTCAGAAGGGTTGATGGACTTCCAGCCGCCTCTCTGCTTAAGGACCTCTAGGATATCTGCAAAGGAGATATCCTCAGAGGGTGACCGTGGGGACCCTTCCAATTCCTCGAGGTCAGTGCCAGATGTAAGAGACTCATCCGGGGAGTCAATATGCTTCCTCTAGCAAAGCCTCTTCCTTGGGCCATCTTCAGAAGGATATTCTGGAGAGGTTTCAGAAGAGGGAAGTTCACCTAATGGGGTAACCTGAGCCTAGGATCTCCACTACTCTATGGTTGGGGTGGTGCAGAGACAGAAGCTGGTGCCTTAGGGGGAAGAATGTCAGAACCTTTGTGTAGAGCTGTGTGGGAGAACAGCACACTCCTCATCAGCTCAAAAGCCCCTCTCCCCTGATCCGAGGATCCCTCTGGCTCTGAGGAGGCAGAGAAAATCCCTGGAACCAAGGGAGCCAGTTCCGAAGCTGATGTAGGTGCTGAGCTCACCTGTGCCAAGGCGCCAAGGGGTAAACTTGGACCCGACAAATGTTGGACCCGAGTCCCACATCCCGGAAAGCACCGAGGACATTGGAGCAGAAGACTGTTCTGAAATCATAACTGTGGGTCTCAGCACCAACAGTTCTGTCATGATCGGTTCCAGACTTTCCGGCTCTGACTATCAAAGTTGGCTCAGTGGAGGAATTGTAGTGGATGAAAAAATCTTCACTGGCTCAGGGTTCCAGTGGGATGGAGCTGACAGAATTTTGGCCAGCGACTCCAGTAGCCTTTGCATCACCCTATCCATGTCATCGTCCGATAAGGTTCTGGAGGACTGAGATGAAGGAGTCGGTGAGGTACCTCTTTGCAGTATGGGTGAGCTCAATGTGGGGAAGACCGGTGTCAATTCAGGAAACTGGCTCCGAAAATGTTTTTCCATCTGTTCTGAAAACCTAGGAGCCTAGAATGAAGACGTATTAGACCCATTTTCCTTCGGATCCGAGTAAGTCTATTTGGACACTTTTTTAGCAGGCTCCGAATGGCCTGAGGGTGAAGAAGAAGATGACCTTTTGTTAGATCTGTCAGATTTAGAAGGTGGAGCTGTGCTGGAGGTTGTCTGACTTTCCAAAGCTTCTGAGAAAGGCACATTTAAAACCCCCTCACAATCAATTTGTGCTTTCTCTCAAGTAAAACTCTGAAGCTGAAGGAGTGACAGATACTACAAGATTCCTGAAGATGCATAGTGTGCCCATTAGTCAAAGACATGCTCTGAGAACATTTTTGGCACTTCTTAAAACCAGATAATTTAACTTCCTTCTGTTCCTTGGGCATTATTGGTAATTATATCTGCTAAACAGCACAGCAATAAGGAAACCTAAACATTAAAGTTCAACACTCACTAATAAAGCTAACTACAGCACACCAAGAATATGAAAAATCTGTATGTATATAAGTCTAAGCAAAGCACACAATGACAATAGGAAATTTGAATGCACACTCAAGAGAAAAGGCACAAGGGGGAAGACTTGATTGCCCTATAACTTAAAACAGGCTGGGGTTCCTCTAAGTTAAACGGATACACCAAGTATACAACACACAGGGAAGGGGTAGCCCTCTAACTAAAACGGGCGCTGGGCCCTCTAACTGAAACGGACCAACAGCTCTGTGAACAACATACAAGAAATATCCACAAAAAGTAGAAAATACAAAGTCACACTTTACAGATAAACGCTTAACAAAATGACAAATGGGATAGGGGAAGGCCTAATGAGAAACGATGGCCAAAAAGGATTTAAACAGCAACCAAGTGGTTAATAATAAAAAGAGTTACTAATTAAACTAGAGAAATGCTATTTACTGTCGTATTATACTGCTGGAATAATACTAAAATTTGAGAAATATTAGAAGAAAAAATGTAGACTTAACCACAGCCAAAATGGAGACCCTCTGACTTGCTTCACTGCAAACAAGATCTGAGGTAGCACACTAGTGCATCATGGGATAGGGTTTTCAGCCACAACCCAAGTGGAAGACTCTGAGCTTTAGAATGCGGCTGAGTCCAACCAGTAAGAATGAAGCAAGATAGGACAACATAACATCAACTCTTAACCATAACTAAACCCAACAAAACAGCTGGACAATGTCTCTCTTCCCATGTCATTGCCAAACTTTGGAATGCGCTCCCTCTCTCTATTACTCAACTAGACTCTTTAAAAACATTTAAATTTGCACTAAAAGAACACTATCTCAATAACCTTGTCTGTTCTTGTAGTCATATGATTAATCCACCATAAATGTTTTGGCCGCTATACACTACAAGTACTTTTACTAACTTGATGTAGTTGCAATTTACACTATCTTTCTTCATATCCAATCTGTCTTGCTTTCTTTATTTCTGTGGCTGAATAAACAGAATTGATTAAACAGTATTCTTACTTTTGAGAATATACAAACAGAATTACTAAAAATTTAACACACTGGGTTTATTTTCTTGTATTGTATACCTCTATAATATGTATTTGTCTTGTATATCTACTTCAGTTTGTATTATGTAAAAACTTTCTTGACTTTCAAAGTTAAGCTGATGTTATGTAAAAATTTCTGTGATTGTTTGGAGCTTTTCTCCCCGGGCCTCCACTGAAAATGGGTCATTGGGCCCAGTCAACTTTTCCAGTCAGCAAATGTCAATAAATTACAAATAAATACATTTTGGAATGTGAATGGCCTCACAGATATTGACAGAAAACTAAGAGAATTGAATTATTTTAAGAAATGCAGAGTGCAAAAAGTAATGCTAAAGGAGACGCATTTGGAATTAAGCAAGCATGTTAATTTAATAAAGAAAGAATTTCAGGATGGATATTCTGCAGAATATCAGGGGCAAAGGAAAAGAATAAATTTGATGATGTCAATCTTCATTCATTCTTCACTGATGGGTTCTGTTCTGAACCCTCAGAACCGACTTGGCTTTTATATAAAGCTTGCGCTAGTCAAAAACTCTTGAGTTAAGGCTCTGCCCATAATGCCTCCCCTCCCATTACCCCAGATCTCTTTTGCCGCATAGAAAATTGGACGCGTCAGCCATTGCTTTCAGCCAAGTGCTCAATTTTTTGCATTTGTCTATTATTCTACCTTTAAATTCTTTTCTCTGATATTTACAGTTCTCTAGTTTTCCCTTTTTTGTGTGAATGGCTCTATTTAAAACTTTATACTCCCGTATCTACCTCAAGGTATCTTGATTCTTAAGGGCTTGCTGAAATGTCTTTTGGTGAAGCTCTTTCTGAGGCAGAGTCTTCAAAATCTCCAAAAACTGAGACTAAAAAATGGATTCATTCGGTACCATCTTCCCCCAAGGTACATGATTCCAAGACTCAAAAATCTCAGGTTCCAACACCTTCTTTGAAACCGAAAGCAAAACTTCCAAAGATATCATTGCCTTTTGTTCCGGCACCGAAACTAACAAAATCTAATACAGTGCCATCTACTATTGAAAATATCCAGACATCTTTCGTACCAACCATGTCTTCAGTGCCGACGACCTCTCTGGCACCGATAGTTGCCACCTCTACTATTTTGGTTCCAGCTTCACCTTCTACCCAACAGTCTATGGTGTTGAAGGTTGAGATTATAAGTACCTCCAGGACTAGATATTCCCATTCAAGAAACCCCTTCTTCGGTCAGCAGCTGAGTCACTTCGTGGAAAGACCTGAATCTCCTTTGGAATGTCGATCTGTTACTCCAGGAGTCTATTAGAAATGGATGTAGTTAGATTAGTGATTTGGCTCTTGGCAGCCAGAGGTCTTCCTGCTCCCTCTTGGACCTCCCTCCCTCCCGGAGCCGAGGCTTACTCTCCCAGGACTCCTGCATACATTCCTCCTTCACCTTCTCCTCAGGTTTAGGAGCCCACTGCTTCGACGCTCCCAGTGCCAGCTACCTCAGTACCAGAACCTGCTCTGTGGTCTTCGGCTACATCTGAACCATCACATCCATGGGACCGAGATTTGGCTGCTAGTTCCGAGATCCCTGGATCGGCTACGATTTTTTCTATGGCTCTGTCTGACTCTTGGTGCCTTGGTAGTTTCAAGTCCTCTCTCAGCTCCTACTCTGGGGGGGTGGCTCGTTGGAAAGATGTGTGACCCCAGTTCCGAGGTTGTCTTTCTCTGTTCCAGGTTCCCATCTTTCTTCAGGCAGGCCTGCCTTCCAGATTATGGAGAGAGCTCTAGCCTCAGCGGGCTCCCAGTTGGTACCATCCTCGGAGTGCCATATTTTTGTTCCCTCTGGTTCGCAGCTGCCACCGTCTGCTACTTCAGGACAATGGGCACAAGAGCAGCAAGATACCCTAGTGCAGGGTCCCCTCTCTTTGGTGTCCTCCTCAGATCTTCCCCCTGAGGAGCCACCCCGAAAGAGATTGTGCAAGAGGAAGCACTTGGATTCTCCAGAAGAAACAGTCACCCCATGTTTCATCCATTCCTAATAAACTGCTGCAAAAAGGATTTATCTTGGTGGATGAAGCCAGAAGAGGATTTATGGAGTCGTCCCTTCTCTCCCCCTCAGCCCAAGGCCGTAGTGACCATGGACGCTTCCCTGATAGGGTGTGGGGGGGGGCATTTTCAGGGAAAGACCGTCCAAGGTGCTTGGTCCCCACAGGAGGCCAATCTGCACATCACTGTCCTAGAACTGAGGGCAGTGCTTTTAGCATTGCAAGCATTCCAGTCTGCCCTTCCATCAGGGACGATTGCTATCCAGTCAGACATGTCAGTGGTCTGGCACATCAACAAACAGTGGGGAAGTAGATCCTACCCATTATGTCAGGAAGCTCTAAGAGTTTGGCAATGGGCAATCAGCTCCAACTGCTTTCTAATGGCAAAACACATTCCAGGGAATTCCAACGTGATTGCGGACAAACTAAGCAGGTGTATCCTTCAACCTCACAAGTGGTCTCAATCCCAACGTAGCAACGAAAATTTTTCATCGATGGGGTCAACCTTGCTGCGACCTGTTCGCCTCTCCCATAAACCACAAATGCATCAGTTACTCTGCCCTAGTCCCACCTTGCAGGGAGTCCCCAAGAGATGCACTTCTTCATGACTGGCCCCTAGGACTTCTGTATACCTTTCCACTAATCCCTCTAATTCCCCAATTTCTGAGGAAACCCCAGTGGTTGAGAAGCAAAGTGATTCTCGTTGCCCCTTACTGGCCCCGTCAAGTCTGTTTTCCCTTTCTCTGGCCTCACCTGGTTCACCTCCCCTGGACTTTGCATCCAACTCCGGACCTGTTCTCTCAACCTCAGTACTTGGTGCATCCCAGCCTTCAACATCTCAAGCTGATGGCTTGTTTTCTCCATTTCCAGTAAATGAAAGGCAAAACAATTTACCCTCCCCAGTGCAAAAGGTACTTCTGGCTTCTAATAAACCATCCATCAGAAAAAATTTACCTTAGCAAATGGAAAAGATTCTCTGTTTGGTCAGATACAAACGGTTTTGATCCTTTCTCAGCTCCAGTCGATAAGGTCCTGGAATACTTAGCCACCTTATTTCAAGTTAGAGCCTCAATGTCTACAATTAAAGTTCATTTAGCTGCTGTTTCAAATTTCCATATCGCCTTTGATGATCATTCATTGATGTGCACCATCTTTGCAAAATTTTTCTTAAGGGCACTTAACATTTGAAGCCACCTTTCAAAGATCCAATAACACCTTGGGATTTGACCTTAGTCTTGCAATGCTTAGTTCGTCAGCCCTTTGAACCAGCAGCCACTTGTTACTTCAGATTTTTATCTTGGAAGACCCTCTTCCTAGTAGCTATCACATCTGCTAGGAGAATTTCAGAGTTACAGGCTTTGTGTGTGAAGCATCCATATATCATCTTCCACAAAGAAAGAGCATCACTCAGAACCAATCCCTCTTTCCTTCCTAGAGTAGTGTCTGAGTCCAATATCAACCAGACCACAGACTTACCAGTTTTCATTCCAAATTTTTAAACAATAGAGAGTACTGCTTGCACATGTTGGATGTCCACAGGCAGTTACATTTCTGCTTAGACAGAACAAAGGCCTCTAGAAATCAGACCAACTATTTCTATCCTTTTCAGGTACCAGATTGAGAAAACCAGTTTCAAAGGTCACCTTATCGAAATGGTTAAGAGACTGCATTACCTTTACATACAATCAGAATAAACTCAAACTACTGACAAAAGTTAGAGCTCATTCAACAAGATCTGTTTCTACTTCAGCGGTCTTCCATTGCAGAGCTTCTATGGAAGACACATGCGCAACTGCAACTTGGGCTACCCCTCATACTTTTATTGCTCATTACAAACTAGATATAGTCTCCAGTGGAACAGCATCCTTTGGCTCTATGGTGCTCAGGAATATCCTACCTTAGGGCTGCCCAGGATCTAAAGTAGCTGGGGACTCTGTCCCATCAGTCAAGAATGAATGAATGAAGATTGATAACATCAGATAAAGAAGTTATGTTCTTACCATAATGTTCCATCTGTGTTGTCGATCTTCATTCATTCTTGACATCCCACCCTCCTGCCCTCTCCTAGGGACTCCTAGAGGTTCAGAACTAGTCCTGGAGTTGTTATAGGGTTGTTGCTCAGACAGAGCTTCCATTTTCTTCTTAATTGTAGGCAAACTCAATCTAAGGTAATAGGAAGAGAGGCAGTATGGGTAGAGCCTTAGCTCAAGAGTTTTTGGCTGGCGTGAGCTTTGTATAATGGCCGAGTCTGTTCTGAGGGTTCAGAACTGAACCAGTCAGTCAAGAATGAATGACGATCAACAACACAAATGCAATGTTATGGTAAGAACATAACTTCTTTTTATTCTAATTACCAGAGGAAACTCCAATAATGACAGAACAAGAAAAAAGATAATAGTAGATTTGTGGTAGTAAGGGGCTACTGGCAAGGGAGAATGATTAAGCTGGCATGTATTTATATTCAACCTAAAACTGCAATTATGGAGTTTAAGAAAATTTTGAGACAATAATCAGCTTTCAGCAGGAATATTACTTAAAGGTGGGCCTGGGACTTGATTTGCAACAGTGAGGATGTATCAGGATGTAGAAGGGAAAATATAAAAAAAAAAGGGGGGGGGGATAAATTCTGAATAAATTTGAGAAAGTTTAGTATGGAAGACATGAATTCAGTAGTACGGACTTTGAAACAATTTACATATTATTCCCCAAGGTACAATAAATGGGCTAGAATAGACTGAAGTTATATTTCACAGGAACATGTTTGTCTAATTGAAATCTTTGACATACATCCAGTAACTGTTTCAGATCATGTGCCAATAATAGCCAAGATAAAAATGCTGAGTAATTAAGTAAAACTGAGACACCAGCACTTCAACATCTACCTGTTAAAAAGGGTCTACTTCACGTTGTTGTAAGCTGACAATATTGAGTCTAATATTGTCGGCACAATATCGAAAGTGAAGAACATTGTGCAAGTAAACGGAAATCTCCGTAAAGGGAGATTTCCATTTACCTCAATGTAGTGCGGTCTTGGAGTTGGTATATTTAAGTAGGGGGTGTGTGGGGGGGGTGCAGGGGGGCTTGCCCCCCTGCCTACACCATTTAGTTTTTAAAAAAATTTTTTTTTTTACGTTATTCAATGTTTTACTTAATCGATCAATAAAGTTCGACCTTTAGTGATTCGATTAAGTAAACTTTCGGTAACATGATCTAGACATGTTAAAAAGACTGAATTTTAAGGAATTGGCAGTAGAAATTATTTGAGAGTTATTAGCAAAGATAGAAATTTCTTCAGAAGTTAAAGATAGTGAATGAGAATAAAATGAAAGTGGATTAAAAAACAAATAGGGGAAAAATAAAATAAAAGGATAAATGGATAAGAGGTAACAAAATTATTTTAAGGAGTTAACAAAGGTAGTATTGTGGAATAAGTGGAACTCACAAAACAAGAAGAGTTGCACCTGAAGAGTGCTGAAGAGGAAATAAATGTATATCTTGATAATATGCATGAGTTTAGAAAGATTTCTGTTAAGCAACCTTTTTTTTTTTTTTAAGACCAACTCCAGAGTTCAAAAACCTTTAGCACAATGACTTAGGCAACAAAAAATAGAAAGGGTTGTTGCTAATACAGGAAGCTTATAAGCAACATACGCAGAGGTCCTGTAGAGGTATTAGAGATATTTTAGAAATTTTATGAATATTTGTATAAAGCAGAGAAAAGTGGAAATCAAGAAAGAGTACAAACGGAAATATTTATATGAGTGAAGTATAAAGTTTAGAGGTAGATGAGGCTGAACAGTTAATTCTTAACATAGGAGGAGATGAGATAAAAACAATGCAATCTGCTGGAAAGTCTCCATGAATAGATGGTATTCCTGGGAAGTTTGGAAGCTAGGAGGGAAGAAAGTGATAAAAGATCTGGAGGGTTTTGTTAATATTTTAAAAGGAGGGGAAGCACCATCATCCTGCAAGAAAGCTGTGCTATTTGTAAATACATAAATATGGTAAAGACCCATCAGACCTAGCTTTATATAGGCCGATTTTAATTTTAAACCATGACTGTAAAGTGTTTATGTCTTTATCAGCTAAAATAATGGCAAAGTTGTTTCCAAAATTCATAGATATGGATCAGTGCGGTTTTGGGGAGAGAAGGCAAACATCTGACAACATTAACAGAACAGTGATGATCCAGATGGAAGCAGAATGTAAGAAAATGATGGTGTTATTTAGTGGGTCTTTTTAAAAATGCAAAACATCTTTATTGAATTATCATTTAAAATGTCAATACGGATTGTTTTCATTTATATAAATGTATGATTGCCTACATCTTATTCAATTTGGCAGACTAAGCTGAGATTTAATGAGTAGGGCAGTGGAAGCATTTGTATTCCTTGTTAGAATAATAAAGTTATTTAGGAGGACATATGAGGGATCTGAGGCAAAAATTAAATTGGGAAGGCTGCCATTCTGATAAGTCTGAACAGAGGAACCAGGCAGGGGTGTCCTCTTTCCCCTTTGTTGTTTTACATTATATTTAGCGCCATTGACAAAGTAAAGGAGGAACTCAAAAATATTCAAGGATATAATTGGTATGGTAATCACGAAAAGTTGGCTTTATTTGCAGATATTTTGTGTCTCATAAAACCAAATAAAGGACATGTCAGTATTTTGGAACATTTAGAAAACATTTTAAGTATTTTTGGAATATAAAACTAATGAAGGTAAAACAAAGGCTATAACTGTAAACCATGTACCCACATATGAATTGGTTCACCATTACCATATTTATGGGAACATGATAAAATTAAGTATTTAGGACTATGGATTAAAAAGGATTCTGTTATGGCAGCTAAGGATATATGTGAAGGGAGTACACAAAAGATAATACAAACAATAAGAAACTGGAAAGTTTTGTTTATGGTTACGGATAGCAAGATGCAAGCAGTGAAAATAGTTTTAGTCCCTTTAGTTTTTTGTGCAAGTCAGGCATGTCTTATTCACCACAGGAGAAGCCGTGGTCAGTAATTAATAAAGAATTTCAGTATTTTATATGGAAGGGGAAGAGGGCAAGAGTCAAGTGGGATAAATTGATTCTTTAAATAGAACAAGGTAGTTTAGGACTGCCTGATTTAGATGGGCATTTGAGAGGTACACAGTTAAGACTCCTATATTGCAGCACAAGTAGAGAGCTGCAATTCAAAGTGGAAAGGGATAATGAATAGGGTAGCTCAAGAAATAAGGAGAGACTGGGATTTTGGATGCAGATCATTAAGGAGAATAACATCCATACAGAACAGTATATTCATAAAGTAGCAGAAAAAGTTCTAAGACCTAAGCCAACACAAGAATGGAGAAAGGAGATTTTCTCAATAGGGATGACTGCAATTATGGGTCCAGAGAACAGGCAAGAGGGGGAGTTGTAATTTACTGGAGAAAACAAGCAAAAGAACCAAGGTATTGGGAGCAAATAACTAGATAGGGAAATGTAATAATGTGGGAAGAGGCAAAGAATACATTTGAACTGCCTTCCTTATCAGGGATTGACAGAGTATAGGCAAAGACAAAGGGATAGGGAAATCCTAAGTGAAAGACCTGTTCTGGTAGAGTTTTTAGATGAATCAAGAGCAGAATCCCCTGTTAAAACGGAATGATTAGTAGAGCAAATAAAATATTGCACAGTAACTATAGGAATCAGAAGAGTTTAGAAAAGATTGGGAAGGGAGACTGTGGATACGCAATTCACAATGAAACAACGGATGATATACATATGGCACCCAAATATGCAACAACGTCTAGAAGATTTAGGATTTTTACTTGAAAGTATTAGCATTAGGGTTGTTGCCTCACAGCAAGAGGTTCACCCGTTCGATTCTCGGCTGGAGTGCGGGGAGTGCCTTCTGTGTGGAGACTGCATGTACTCCCCTCGGTTGGGTGGGCATTCGAAAGACATGTGTAAATGGGCGTGCCTTCGTTGAAGGTTGAACGTCGAGCTGGCACCTCGGCGTTTGTGAAAATCTACTGCCAATCATTAGCGGACCAGAGTTCCACTGTGGCGACCCCTAACCGGGAAAAGCCGAAAGAAAACAACAACATTAGCATTGGTATTTTTATATTCCAAGCAGACCCTAAATAATTTTTCTTCAGGTAGATGGCAAATGGAGGTGTGAAAGAGGTAACTGGGAACATTTGTTTTGGGAGGTTAATGAGTTGTCAGAATTTAAAAATTCTTTACAGAGTACTCTGTTGAGTGAGAAAATAGGTGAGAGTAAGAAAATGTTATTTATATATATATATATATATATATATATATATATATATATATATATATATGGGTCCCATTCAGAAGACCGAAACACCGATTCCCCGACGCGGAAATCACCGACGCCAGATGACCGACAGGTACGTATACCGACAGGGTGATTCGCCGACAGTGGAAAGACCGACAAGGGTAATCTGCGATCGCGACTCGGTAAGTGTGCGATAGTGACGGAGGTAGGAGTGGTCAGGTAAGTGAGTTAGGGTTAGGGTGCAGGTAGGTGATGTGTACGTTAGTGTCGGAGCTTGGGCTAGGGGTGTGTAAGTGAGTTAGGGTTAGGGTGCAGGTAGGTGATGTGTACATTAGTGTCGGAGCTTGGGCTAGGGGTGTGTAAGTGAGTTAGGGTGCAGGTAGGTGATGTGTACGTTAGTGTCGGAGCTTGGGCTAGGGGTGTGTAAGTGAGTTAGGGTTAGGGTGCAGGTAGGTGAAGTGTGCGATAGTGTCGGACCTTAGGGTTAGGGTTTGGGTCAGGGCTAGTGTGTATGGTATGTAGTGTCGCGTGTTGTTTACGTTCCGTGTGTCAGTGATTTGGTGTTCGGTGTTTTGCGTTGTCGGGTTTGTGTCGGGTTTGTGTGTTTTCGGTTATTTGGCGTCGGTGAGTTTTGTGTTGGGGAATCGGCGTGTCGGTGTTTAGAAGTAGACCCATATATATATATATATATATATATATATATATATATATATATATGTAGGCATAGTAAAGCCATATTAAGTTTAATTTTGTGGCTGCCAAAAAAAGCAAGTACTCGAAAATGGAAATCATAGTCTAAACCAACTATATCTGAAATACTGAATATTGTAACAGAGAGAAAAGAACTGGGAGTGGGATCTTTAGAAAAGGGTACAAGCAAATTACATAGAAAAAATTGTGGGTAAAATACATTCAGAAAAAGTTTTAGGAGATGGAGTGAGTTTTAAGGGAAGGCAAGAATTGTAATGTAATGGTGGATTGATGATAATTATATAAAAATTAATGTGATGTATAATGTTTGTAAATGGGAACATGTTAATATGGTTTGTTTTATATAAATGTATGTTTACCTGTGTCTTAAGTGGTAATTCAGTAAAGGTGTTCATAAAAATGACATAGGCAAACATACATTTTTAGAAAAAAAAATCATATTAATGTTTTTCCATTTACATATGTTATACATCACATAGCTTTTCTTTCTTTGTAATTATCATCAGTTTAACATTATATAAATTGCTTATTTCCTGCCTTCCCTTAAGCCCCTCTCCTCCTCCTGAACATTCTACTGCATGTTCTGTTCCCACAATTTCCATGTAATTCTATGTGATTTGCTCATTTCCTTTTCTAAAGACCCCTCTTCCAGTTCTTTTATCTCTCTTATAATATTCAATACTTCAAATACAGTTGATTTAGACTTTGATTTCCTTTGCCTTATATTTCCTTTATTGGCAGCCAGTAGAATTCAATTTAAGAAGGCCTCGCTATGTCTAGGCAATTCAGATTCTATGTCCAGCTCAAAGAAATCATATTCTTAATTATAGCCATTTCCTTACCCAGAGTACTCTGTAGGGAATTTATAAAATCTGCCAACTTATTACACTCTCAAAACACATTCCCAGCTACACCTCCAACATTTGCTATCTACCTGAGTCAAATTATTTGAGGTCTGCTTGAGGTATAAAAAATACCTATGCAAACACTTCCAAGCAAATTTCCTAAACCTTCTGGACTGTGTTGCATACTTGGGAGAACCACACATTTGTCCTCCCATTGTTCTCTTCTAAATGGCTTTTCCTGTCTCTCTTTCTAATCTTTTCTAACCTCCACTGATTGATTCTTATAGTTATCATGCAATTGTATATGCCCTACTAATAATCCATTTTTTAACAGCAGATTATGTTCTAGACTTTACTAAAAACCCCAACCAGAGCAAGTCTTTCACTTAAGATTCCCCTATTCATTTCTCTTTGCCTACACTCTGGTATCAAACCATGTTAGGAATGCAGTCTCTTGCCTGCAGTCCAAACATCATCTGGGTCTCCTCCTGCTCTGTTACTCTTCCTTGTCTAGTTATTTGCTTCTGAAAAAGTTGGTTCCTTTGCCAGTTTTCTTCAGTATATTCCAGCCCCCCTCTTGCCTGTTTTCCATACCTATACATGCTGTCATCCCTACTGGAAAAATCTCCTTTAGCCATTCTCTTTTTGGCTTATTTATTAGAATAATTTCTGCTACTCTATTAATGTAATATTCTGCATGGTTATTACTCTTAAGGATCTGCATCCAAAATCACACACACTGTTTATTTCTTGATCTTACTCCCTATCATCATCATCATTATTATCCCTTTCCATTTTGAATTACAAACTTCTGCTTGTGTTATGTATATAAGCTTTAACTGTGTAGCTCTAAAATATCCCTTCAAATCAGATAATCTTAAACTACCTTGCTGTATTGGAATGGTCAACATATTACACACAACTCTTGCTCTCTTCCACTTCCAGATAAATTCCTTCAATTCTTTATTAATTATTGCCCACAGCTTTACCTCTGGTTGATAAAAATTTGCTTGACCTATATATAAAACTAAAGGGACTAAAAACACTTTCACTGCCTGTATCTTACTATCCATATGCAGAAACAAGAGCTTCCAGTTTCTCATTTCTTGTGTTATCTTTTGTTTAGTCTCTTCCTCACATATACTTAGCTGCCATAACAGAAGCCTTTTTAATCTATACTCCTAAGTACTTTACCTTATGTCTGCTAGGTATTATTGAAACAATTCTTGAACAGATACATAAGTTACAGCTATAGCATTTGTTTTATCTTCATTAATTTTATAGCCCAACAAGACTTTAAAATGTCTCACATTCATCCTTAACACTGATATGACTTTTCCTGGATTCATCAGGTACAAAACTACATCATTTGCCAATAAAGCCAGCTTTTCTTGATTGTCATACTAGTTTTATTCTTGCATTTCTGAGTCCCTTCTCTTCTTTATCAGTGGCTTTATTTAAAACAGAAAGATCAAAAGGGAAAGAGACACCTCTGCCAGGTTCCCCTGTTAAAACACAACTCATCAGAGAGGAACTGTTCCACTTTATTTCTTACCCCTGATCCTTCATATATCCTCCTAAATAACTTTAAGTTTCGCTTCAGGGGAATGTAAATGCTTCCACTGCCCTTAGCATAAACTCACAGCTTACTCTATTGAATGTTATCTCTGAATCAAGACCCACCATAAACAGCAGTATTCTTTTTGCACTCTGTTTCCTTTTGGATTATCATTAGGGCATTGACTTGATGGATAGAGATAAGGAGTTCAAGCCTTAAAAATATGGTACTAGTACAGACATTGTCAAGGAGATTTGATAGGTTTGTGGACAAATTGGAGTTTTTGGTCACTGGATAGTAATGACTGACTAGAAACATAGTTGTGTAAAATGTTATTTAGTGCTGGACAAGCAGATAGATTCTGGATCATTTTATAGGTGTTAAGGAAGTGTGTGTAAGTTGTCGGGTAGTTCTAACCAATTTAGGCTATTTAGTGCTATACAGTCATGGGTTCTGAAAGGGGTATTTGCTGCAAATTTAGCAACTTTGTTATATCATTGTTGAAGTTTTGATTTTTGTGATGTGTGAAGATTAGTTAGGATGGGAGAACCGTAAATAAGTGTGTGGAGGAGATAAGTACTGACAAGTGTGGCTTTAGTTGCTTCACTGAGAAAGTTTTGGACTCTATGAAGCATAACTAGTTTTTAATAATTTTTTGTATGCAATTTTGTATATGAAGATCAGATTTAAGATTATCATCCACTGTCATCTCTAATAATTTGCAATTAGAAGTGACTTTCATGGTTGTATTATTGAGAGAGAGAGAGAGAGGACTTTAAATTTTGTTTTTTCATGGGAGAAAAATTTGGGGGGGTTCTTTCTTGATTTTAGGGTTGCTCGTGAGTTGTGAGTTACAACGCCGTGTTTCAGTTGCTGTTAAAGCTTTCTAAGTAATGTTTTTGGAGGTGTGTCACATTGCCAGATGTGCAAATGAGTGTGGAGTCATCTGTGTACTATATTAGGCCTGTTGGGTAGATCTGTGGTGGGTGTTGGTGAAAATGTTAAAGAGGAGGGGATCAAGGATAGAGCCTTGGGGTACACTGGAGGTGACTGGGAGGTATGGAGAGAGGGTGGAGTGCTATTTTACTGACTAATACCCACTGGATAGATAGCTTTTGAACAATAGAAGGGTGGGCTGAGAGAGACCTAATGAGGACATTTGAAGTAGAGGTTTGCTGTAATAAACTGTGTTGAAGGCTTTAGACAAGTCTAGAAATAAGGAGAAGACTAGTTTGCTGTTATCTCTAACTTTATTGACAGTATGTATATAGGTTTAGACGTACTATAGGAAGTATGTATATAGGTTAGACGTACTATAGGAAGGATGGAAGCCATGGTGTGTGGGGGAGAGGGGTTCTTACTATAGGATATATTTTATCAATTGTTTTTTAATACATTTTTCAAATATTTTGAAGATGGGGGAGGATAGGATTGATGTGAAGTTGTTCTATCTCCCTTCATTCTCACTGATGGATTCAGACCTGATCCTCGGCTCCGACTCAGCCAAATGCAAAAGCTCGAGGTCTTCGACCAGCTCGTGGCCTACTCCCTATCCCATGATGCACTGGTGCTTCCCTCAGATCTCATTTGCCACAACAACAGATCAGGAGTGTTTCAACAGCTCTGGCCAGTAAGATTTAATATTTCATATAAAAAGTGTTAGTTTAGCTTGATACTTAGTTTTTTTTGTAGTTATATAGTTGTATTACTGTACTTAGTTAGCTTTAAAACTTAGAGTGTTTGTTTTTGGCTAGTTGTTAGTGGCCATGTTTTTATAGGTCGTTTGTTTCTTTTGTCTCCTTCAGAATAACAACTCGTTTAAGTTAGAGGGTTATTTAAATAGTTATTTATCCCTACCATAGAGTGTGTTAAACCCAGGTTTTGGGGCAGTAGTTATCCGTACTGTGTTTGTTGTTACAGATATTGTAGAAGTTAGGGCCCATTTTTTTTATTAGGGCTATATTATATAATATTAAAGTTTTGCGAGAGAGATTAATAGTTTTTTTGCCATGTCTCAGCAAGAGAAAGCTAGATCTGGATTTAAAAAGTGTCCTAAATGTGGACAAAAAAATGTTGACAACAGATGGTCACACGGAATGTGTTTATTGTTTAGGTTAGGTTCACCTACAGGAGAACTTGTGCCATCTGTCATTCTTTCAGCTCTCGTGTTCTTCATGAACACAGGAGTAAACTAATAGCCAGGGGGTATTGAAGTCCTCTTTTCAGGAATCTTTAGATAAGGACAAATCACCGGACAAGCCTTCTTCTGGGTCAGAGCCAAAAAAACGGTTTATCGACCTCAAAACTGATTCAGACTGCCACTTCGGCTCCATTGCTTTCAGAGCCAGAGGTTGTTACTGTTAGTAGGAGCTGATCCCTGATACTGGAGCCGGTATCTCCTACTTTAAAGTCTCCAATACTTCAGTCAGTGGCCTCTTCCATAGCTTCTTTCTGGTCCTCAAGACTCTCGGATAAGGATGTGGATTGTGTGGTGCAGAGGCTTCTTCAAACACCGGCACTAGCAAAAATTTTGTCGGGGCCAACCCGTGAGGTTTTGGAACCGACTAGGACCCAGCCTGTTCCTCCTCCGATTCGACTCGAGGTTTCGGAGCCAGAGTGTTTGAAGCTGATTGTGGAACTGCTGGAGCATCACCCCTCCCAGGCCTGTCTGTTCCGACTACTCTGACTTCTTTAGTACTGACCTTAGAGTCTGGGAGCCGACACTCGCTGGTCGGGTCTGGAGAGGATAGTCGTACCAATCCTTCAGCTCCAACTTTGCCTCTTGGGACCTCGGCTCAGGAGAGTTCAGCTCCTACCTTGGGCTCAGAGCCCACTGCTTCGGTGCCGGGGAGACTGCCAGTTTCTACGGATCCAGGGGTCCCTTCGGATCAGAGCCAGCTGGCCTTCGATGCCATGAGGAGAGTGTTGTCCCCTCAGGCATCCACATCATCGGTACCAGCTGAAAAAATATTTTGATCTTATTTGCTTACTTGCTTGGAGTGATGGATCTGCAGTGTTCTTATGACACTCAGTCTTGCTGGCTAGATTCTGCTAAAATTCAAAGTCTGATTATATTTGCATTCACAGTCTGTTGCATACAGAAACTTGCAGAATATACACTGATGAGAGAATATACTTTGCAGCATCAACTTTAAAGAGCAGTAACAAATAACTTTTTATAATAAATCAAACGAAACCACGTTGCAGCTTAAAAGTACTGTTCCAACTTTACTTCTCATATAGTACAGATGATGTGAGAGATATAACATTTACCTCAGAACACCAAATGTGTTCCTACCATATCCCTAAACAACTGGATTTATACAGCTCTTTATATACTCTTTTAAAGATATTTTGGAGAATTGCTTATCCTGTAGAAACAATACTAAACTTCCTTGTTTAACAATGTCTTGTAAGAGACCAGCTTTTCTGACAGTGTGAATATCCTGTAACAGTGTCCTGATGTCCATGTAGAAAAACATATTTTTGAGGAAACACATTGTCCTGTATTCTATTTGAATCTGTGTATAGAAACATGTGTTCTTATGTCAATGCTGATAAGCATATCCTGTTTTTATGAAGAAAAACATATTTTTGAGAAAACACATTGTCAGAGATCAACTTTTCTGACAGTGTGAACATCCTGTATTTTATTTGGATCTTTGTATCTGTTCTTATGTCATATCCTGTTTTTCCATGCAGAAAAACATGTCATTGTTCTTTAAAAGCAGATTTTGCATTTTTGTTCTTGCATAACATCCTGATGTTTTTTGAGTCTGTAAGGGAATAATGTCCATTCAGCAGATTCCTTTTCCAAGCCATGGTCATTTAGTATGACTGCTGATCACATATTACTTAAACTTTGTTTCTGCATTTAAGCAAGCCTTTTCTTTCAGCATATTTACAACATAATTAATTTCAGATTTATATTCATAAAATCTAACAATTCCCTCTGTTTTTAAACATACTCAAAACATTTTATATAGAAAACACAAGAAACAAACCTTTAGTTTGATACAACAAATCAAAATGCAATTTTACATAGTTAATACAATGATATTAAAGTATTACTACCAAAACTGAATGTATTTAACAACTTTTTCTTTTGCAGACCATTCTGTGAAAATATTTTATCAGTTATAAGCTGTGTCTGCTTTAGTTTAACTTGATCAATTTATTCTTTTGCAATCACAGAATTTAATTTATGACAGAACTGTTTCATTAACTCTTTGCAGCTGTTAAATTAACTATGAGACAATAACTATGTGCTACTGCAAGCATTTATACACTACTGAAAACACACAATCTCAATGTCATTTTAACCATCACATTGTGTTCATGTCTCTGAACTGCTACAATGTATTCTGTACAGTATGTATTTACATAGACTGTTTGTTGTTCATGCATTTCAATTTACTAGGTATACTGGACCCACTTTTTATTAAATATGTTTTTTTCACACATATTCATTACTAGACATTAATTTCATTTGTACTGAATTCTTCTGCATTTGTACATACAATGACTATAAAGTACATTTAGTCTAATCTTACAAATTTAATAACATTAATATTAAGCAAAATCTTGGAAAATGTTTGTCTCTTTAGAAATATCTAGTGGAATTGATACCAAATTCATATGTCATGTTATTTTAAACTACATACTCAGCAAAAAATATTCATGCTTTTTATACCAACATTGTTTTGCCAAAAACTTATTAAAAATAGTGACCATTCTTGCTATTAGAAACATTTATGCATTTTTGCATATCTTTATTCTCTCTTGTATAGCTGTAATCAATTTTAAATCATCTCTTGTTTTTTAAACCATCTCTTGTATAGCTTTACAGTTTAACAGGCTGTAAATATAATTTAATTCTAAACAATACAATAATAACCATTATGATAGCTATTAACAACTTGTAAAATATCTTATCCTGTCAGGTTTAATCCAGTTTACCAGTATTTCTAATACACTAATACCTGTTTTTCCCTCTACCTAAAAGAGTATTGTCAAGAATGAATGAGATTTTTTTTTTCCTGTAGCTTTATTTTAGACCCTTATTATTTATTTTTATGTAGCTTTATTTCAGACCCTTGTCACAGTCTGTTTATACAGTCAGTGTAAAACTGAGAAAGTGCCCCTCCCTCTTATACAGTCAGTGTAAAACTGAGAAAGTACCCCTCCCCTTGTAGTACTTCAGCACTGTTTACCTGCCCTATGCTGTGAAAATAGAATGTATGTTAGCCTAACACTATGGTTATACATTTATTTTATTAAATTATGAACTTTTGTCTGACTTGATAACTTTTTATAAAGCTTTTGCTGTTTACTACCACTAGTAGGCATTTACATTCTCCTGCACAATTGATTTGAACTGTATATATACTATAGCCCATTTGCTGACTGTACTTGATACAACTGAGTTTTTTTTTGTCCTTTTAACATTTACTTGCAAACAGATTATCAGTGACATCTATGCACAATTGTGGCATTTTATGACAATTACTAAATAGTGTTGCCTGTAAACATTTTAACAATTATGTTTTAATAACAATGATGCTTTAGAAAAACTCAAGCTACTTGCCTGGCAATCAGTCTTGTTGTTTATCTTATCTTTCCAGCATTTCCTGTAACTATTCATTCAGTCTAGGAAGGTCTTAGCTCACATTTCATACTCTGTAAACTATAGTTAATTCTTGTAGCATTTTTCCTTTAATGTGATTGTGATTTGCATAACTATGCATTTATACAACATAAATAGACATCATTTTACAATTACCTTACATGGATTTCAGTATTTTTTTTTATTTATCTAACTATTTAACTGTCCTGCCATTAATTTTACAAAAACTGTTTGAATAATACCATCTGTGATTTTCTTTTTAAAATTCAGAACTTTAACTGTTTGATGTTACTATATAATTATAAACAAATTGTAAAAAACAAAATAGATATTAGTTTAACCAACACATTTATATTTATATTATTTATATTTGCTGTTGTCTGCCTTATTGTAACAGATGTACTTTAGATGAAAAGAACACACATGCATGTCTGTCTTGTATATGTATATCTTTATACAAGCATGTCAGTCTTGTGACTTTAAATCTTTATTTTTATTAACTATTTTCATTTAATTTTATACACTAGAACAGTTTTGTTTACCTTTTGACTATGCTAATGAATGGCATTCATATGCTTTACTTTACTGTAGTACTGATAGATGTCTTGCTTTAACCGAATGAAAGTAAAACATTTAAGAATGATTTGTCCAGACATCAGATCCTACCATCCTACCATGTATGTTTAACCATTTTCAAAACATAAACATATTATAAAATATATTTCTTTTGCACAGATTAGCTGTGTATGCAGGAAGTTTTTAGTCTTTGTCAGTTCAGCTAATTTATTTTCTTTATCCTGCAACTGCTTTTGAAGAATTTCCTGGAATGTTGTATGGTCTTTCTGACATTCTTTAGTAAGCTGTTCTGCTGAATTTGAAACTCCTATGCACTTTTGAAAAGATGTATGTATAACTTGTCTAAGCTTCCTGAACTCATTATGTCTGTCTTTTAGAAGTTTACTACATTCCTTTGTAACAAAATGTACTAGGGGTTCTATCAGTAACTGATTTGACTCATATGTGGTGACAGGACATAACTGTTCAACATCAGAATGTAATGGAAACACTTTACCCTTAGTTAATTCTTCAGATCTGTCTTTACAGTCTATTTGTTTAGCAATATGATGCAATATTATTTTATGACATAATACACAAAATGCAGTTTTTGTTGAAGCACACAATAAACATTTGTCATATTTCACATGGTTTTCTTTGAGATACCAGCCAAACATTGTAATACATTTGCATAATGCCTTACTATCAACCTGCCCTAATAAGGTTTTACATTTACTAATGTGCTGTGTATACCAACATTGCAATTTACTAAAGTTTGGTTTACTCCTGCATGAATTATAAATAATATTCATACTATCTAGTAATATACAACCTGTCTAGGAATACAGAAACTATATATGAATATACAAACTGTCTTAAGAATATAAAAACTCTCTTAAGAATATACAAACTGTTTTAACATCATCCACACTAAATATGTGACACAGAAAAAAAGTCTTACCAGTTAGCAAGAAAACAGGTGATCAGGCTGCTATTGCAGATGGCTGGAAATTTTTCAAAGTCACTTGAGAAGCTGGGAAAGCACAACAGGCAGTGGACTGATGGGCTAGTGGATATCCCCCTTTTCTTGAAGAATTTATGGCACTGCGAATTTCTTGAACTAGTCTCACTCCGGATTGTAGACGTCTAAAAAAACTTTACTACTGCAAGCTGCATAAACTGGAATACTTCTGTTCAGAATTGACACATACGTATAAATGTTAGTTACTGCAATTTAACTGAAGTGACCCTCTGCAGGGCTTACCATCACTCCTTCTGTGTTTGAATGCAGATTGTAGGTTCAAATGCAGACTAGCTTGCCATTGAAAAAATTATATGGAGCTAGTCACTCAGCTGCCTCGCCATTGAAAAAATATTATAAGGTTCTTAGTTGCTTCTTGCTTCTTGCCTGGATGGATTCTTGCTAAAATTCAAAGACTGATTATATTTGCATTCACAGTCTGTTGCATACAGAAACTTTCAGAATATACACTGATGAGAGAATATACTTTGCAGCATCAACTTTAAAGAGCAGTAACAAATAACTTTTTATAATAAATCAAACGAAACCACGTTGCAGCTTAAAAGTACTGTTCCAACTTTACTTCTCATATAGTACAGATGATGTGAGAGATATAACATTTACCTCAGAACACCAAATGTGTTCCTACCATATCCCTAAACAACTGGATTTATACAGCTCTTTATATACTCTTTTAAACATATTTTGGAGAATTGCTTATCCTGTAGAAACAATACTAAACTTCCTTGTTTAACAATGTCTTGTAAGAGACCAGCTTTTCTGACAGTGTGAATATCCTGTAACAGTGTCCTGATGTCCATGTAGAAAAACATATTTTTGAGGAAACACATTGTCCTGTATTCTATTTGAATCTGTGTATAGAAACTTGTGTTCTTATGTCAATGCTGATAAGCATATCCTGTTTTTTATGAAGAAAAACATATTTTTGAGAAAACACATTGTCAGAGATCAACTTTTCTGACAGTGTGAACATCCTGTATTTTATTTGGATCTTTGTATCTGTTCTTATGTCATATCCTGTTTTTCCATGCAGAAAAACATGTCATTGTTCTTTAAAAGCAGATTTTGCATTTTTGTTCTTGCATAACATCCTGTTTTGAGTCTGTAAGGGAATAATG
This sequence comes from Protopterus annectens, assembly GCF_019279795.1. NCBI lineage: Eukaryota > Metazoa > Chordata > Ceratodontiformes > Protopteridae > Protopterus > Protopterus annectens. The sequence goes on along the minus strand of NC_056725.1, from coordinate 17,773,523 downwards.
TCCATTCAGCAGATTCCTTTTCCAAGCCATGGTCATTTAGTATGACTGCTGATCACATATTACTTAAACTTTGTTTCTGCATTTAAGCAAGCCTTTTCTTTCAGCATATTTACAACATAATTAATTTCAGATTTATATTCATAAAATCTAACACCAGCAACCTCCTCCCCTAAACCGCCTGTGTCTGCCTCTGCTTCACTGATCCCTCAAAAGCGTATAGACCCAGAGCCTCTTGTTACCCCATTGGGTGAGCCCTGCTCTTCCGAGACCTCCTCAGAAGCTCCCACTGAGGAGGTTCCCAGGAACAGGCTTTGCAAGAGGAAGCATCTGGACTCCCCACAGGAGTCCATCACATTAGACACTGACTTAGATGAGTCAGAAGGGTCCTCACGGTCCCCCTCTGAAGATATCTCTTTTGGTGATATCTTGAAAATACTGAAACAAGAGGGGTGGCTGGAAGCCCATCAGCCCTACTGATGAGTCAGACCTCCTGAGGGCTTTTGGGTCTCAACCCTCCACCTCTTGGGTGTCTCCACCTTTTGATGAACTGATGGACCTTGTTTCTCGAAAGGCGTGAGAGTCCCCAGATACCATGGAACCTGTCCCTCGAAGGCCTAATAAATTCATAACGTTGCCCCATGACAAGGCTTTCCTTACCAAAGGAGTACCCATTGATGCTATGGTGGTGGCGGCAGCCACCATTTAGGAGTTGTCAGAGACCTCTACATCTGTTCATCTTCCTAATAGGGATTCTAGGAGCATGGACAGATAGGACAGATACAGAAAGTGCATGTTTAGTTCAGTGGCTTTTGCTCTTTGATCCCTGAACTATCTTACACATTTTACTAGACTACACAGAGATCTCCTTAAGGAGCTGGGAGATACTCTACAGGGTGCAGTAGCTGCAGGGGTTTCAGATAAGGTAACTTCCCAGCTTGCTACTCTAAATTCCCTTATAAACTCTTCCATGCATCTAGTTTCGCACACAGCTGATGGACCAAGCAGGGCAGCGGGTACAGGAATTGCTCTTAGGAGACACTCCTGGATGCACTTATGTTCCTTTGTGGAGTCCTATAAGTCATCCTTTAATACCCCCTGTGATAGTTCCTCCCTGTTTGGACTGAAAGTGAAGGAAGTGCTTACCAGGTGTGAGCATGAAGGAAAGACTCTATCTGCAATAGGAGTCCATTTTTCCACCCCTACCAGACCTTACCACAAAGGTCAGAAAAGTGGGAAGATGTGGTTCTGTAAATCCCAAGGAGCTTTCCTTGACACACATGGTGAAACCAGAGGCAGAGGAGGGGGTAATAATGGAAGACACCATCCACGCGGCAGAGGGGGCCCGCAAAATCAGGGCAAAACAGCTCAGTTCTTTGGAAAGTCCTATCAGCGCTCCTGAAAAGAGGGCCCATCTGTCCATCTCTGGAGGCACTCGGGGGGGGGGGGCGCTTGTCTTTGTACCCAGACACCTGGCTAAAGATAAAAGACCACTGGGTACAAAGTGTCACATCCAGAGGATACTCCATTCCCTTTGCCAGCCCACTCCCCCTTATGAGAAAAATCTGGGATGTTCCACCCAGTCACAGGGAACAAGCAACCATAGAAATTGCAAGGTTGCTAGGAAAAAGAGTCATCCAACCAGTCCCAGCAGACTGGAGAGGATCTGGAACTTACTCAAGGTTCTTTTTAGTTCCAAAGAAAACAGGGGACCCATTTTGGATCTCAGCAGATTGAACAAATTTGTCAAAAAAAAACAAAGTTGCGGATGGTCACGCTACAGTCCATACTTCCTTTTCTAGGAAAAGACAATTGGATGTGCTTATTAGATCTCCAGGATGCGTACTACCACATAAAGATGGCCAGACCATCCAGGGATCATCTGCACTTTCAGCTGGGACCCAGTCATTATCCGTTTCGAGCCCTGCCCTTTGGTCTCACTACAGCCCCCAGAGTGTTCACCAAATGCATGGCATTAATCACGGCTCACCTGAGACGTTTAGGATTCCAGGTGTTTCCATACCTAGACATCTGGCTCCTCACCGCCACCAAGCATCAACTCATACAAGCAAGGGACACAACCTTAAATCTTTGCAGTCAATTGGGTATTACTATAAACTTAGAAAAATCTGCCTTATCGCCATTCAAACATACCGTTTTTATAGGAGCAGATCACAACACTGCCTCCATGACTGTAAAGCTTCCACCAGAAAGAGTTTCTGCCCTTTGAGAACAAATCCTGAACCTCATCTCAAAACAAAAAGCCCCAGCTTCAACGGTGCTCAAAATATTAGGGACAATGGCGGCAGCAGTCATTGCCATTCCTTTTGATCGAATGCATATACATATACTACAGTGGCTCCTATTCACACAGTGGTTCTTTCAAGAACTTCCAATGTCACACCCGATTATAATAACAAATTCATGCAAGAAGGATCTTCAGTGGTGGCTGATTTCTCATCAAGTAGCAATAGGTCCTCCGTTTGTTCTACCCGCTCCTGTTGCCACTGTGACCACAGACGCCTCCCTGATAGGGTGGGCGGGTATTTTCAGGGAAGGACAGCCCAAGGCACATGGGAGAAACACGAGGCTCACCTGCATATCAATGTCCTAGAGATGAGAGCGGTACTACTAGTGTTGCAGTCCTTTCAAGACTTTCTTCCTCTAGGGACTATTGCAATACAGACAGACAACATGTCGGTGGTCTGGTACATAAACAAACAAGGAAAAACCAGATCCTTCCCCCCTGAGAGGCCCTGAGAGTATGGCAGTGGGCAACGTCCACCCAGTGCTTTCTGATAGCAATGCACATTCCGGGGAGGTCCAGTGTGATAGCAGACAAATTGAGCAGAGCAATTTTATTGCCTCACGAGTGGCCCATGAAACAAGAAGTGGTGGAAAGGATATTCTGCAGATGGGGCCAGCCTTGCTGCGATCTCTTTGCAACCCCCACCAACATCAAATGCAGCAACTACTGTGCCCTAATCCCTACTCTGGGGGATGCCCCAAGGGATGTGCTCGTACACAATTGGCCCCCGAGTCTTCTTTACACTTGTCCCCCATTTCCTCTGATTCCCAAATTTTTACAGAAAGCCAAGACTCTGGGAAGGACCATCATTCTTTTTTTTTTTCAATAATTTTTATTTTTATTTTTACATTAATAAATGTCACAAATAAAAACTATCTTACAACATGACCATATATATATATATATATATATATATATATATATATATATATATATATATATATGTTGTACATTGATGTCAAATACCACAGGATATAGGTCATACAACACATCTATTTACACTATGTACATAGATGCTTTCACTGTTAGTTCCACAGTTATATAGACAGTATATACATTCGTAATATCCAAGTTATTATTTAATATCTGAACTTGTATGTGTTTTTTGGTTCCATTATAGTGTATTTCTAAGTTGCTCTGTGATGAATTATGCTAATATGATATTAAAGGTTTTTTCCCAAATTTCTCTGGATTTCATGTTTTTGTTTCTTTTATCTATTAATATTTTATAAGCTAAACGGTGTTGTATAGCTACTTGTTTAAAACCCTCCCAAGAGATAAAAGTGTATTTGCTTGTTTTCTTGGTATGTTGGGTGGGAGAATGTGTAATAGAGTGAATTCCCAAGTTAATGTTGATGTTTGATAACCTGTTTTTTGTAATTGTACCTTGAGAGAGTTCCAGAGTTTATAGACACATTTACAGCTCCAAAATACATGGATTAAGTCAGCTATCTGGTCCTTACAGTGTGGGCAGAAAGGTTATTTTGATGTGTTAAATTTGTGTAGGATTGCAGGTGTAAAATAAGCATTATTATTGATCATGAGCTGAGAGCATGCTAACTTTTTGAGGGGTGTAATCTTCAGTGTTAGATTGATTGCCTGGCTTATTTGCTGATCATCTATGGATGGTTTAATTTTTCTCCAGTAGTTAGAGAAGAGGAGGTCTTTCTGGTATTTGATTTCATTTATCATTTTATATGAATTAGTAATAGTTTTCTTTGTTGTGATAATAGTTTCCAAAACCTGCTATAAGTTTCTATGTCACTGTTGGTCATAGTAACATTTTGGAGGTAACTGGAACACAGTTCTTTGATTTGTCTTAGGATTATTATGTGTGATTTAGGGAGGTTTAAGTTGGTCCTCATTTCTTGTATTGAACAGTTAAGATAGGGATAAATATCTTGGATTGTTTTATCTTTTAGTCTGGGAAAAGGGACTAAGTCCAGCATCTTATTGTTTATTTTTAAATTTGGGTTTTTATGAAGGGGTTGCAGTATTGTCATGGCTTGTCTAAGGTTCAAGAATTGAAAGAGTTTTTGCGCTAAGTTGATAGAATGTTTTAAGGGCTCTATAATGTTATAAGTTTGTATTTCTTTCTGCTTCAGGAATGGAAGTGCTTTGGGATTGAAACCTAGAGCTTTAATATATCTGTAATAGATTGTCACCCAAAGAGGAGACCAATTTTCCATTGACGGGTTATGTTCAGCTATTCTTAATATTCTGTTAGTGTTAATGATTGAGTAGTGCATTTTAAAATCTGGTAGATTTAGTCCTCCTCTGCTTTTGGGTAGTGTTCATTTTGGATAGGAGATTCTGTTTTTTTGGGTTCCCATATAAATTTTGCTAGGAAGGTATGAATTTGTTTGAAGAATTTATTATGTATTGTTGTCTGTGATGTCATGAATATATTAGTCTAGGTAAAATGTTCATTTTTATTATTGATACTTTGGCCAAGAATGGTAGTTTTAGGTTGTTCCATGTTTTACAGTCTTGCATTATATTTTGCCATTTAAGATTTACATTGTGTTGGTAGAAGTCTTTGTTATTCTGGAAAAAGGTGATTCCCAGATATTTAGTTTCTTCTTTTATTTTTATTGTGTTTAACAATGGTATTAGTGAGATGAGTTTGGGTGTTTTTAGGGGGAAAAGTTTTATTGAGGTTTAGTTTGTAGTTAGACATAGTCGAGAAATTCTCAATTGCAGCTATTATTTTGTTTAGGTCTGAATTTGGTGTAGTGCAGTATATGTTCAGATCGTCCGCAAATGCAGTGAGGTATATTTTGAAGTTGTGTATTGATGGAGGATTGTGGTATGTATTTTGTTTAATGTATAGAAAGAGTGGTTCTAGGTATAGGTTAAACAGGAAGGGTGATAATGGGCATCCTTGTCTTGTTCCATTTTTTATTAGGATCCTATTTGACCAAGTTTTATTTATATATAGAGATGTGTATGGGTTGCTGTAAAGAGTTTGGATGATCTGAATGAAGTTATTGGGTATATTAAAGTAGGGTAGTGTTTGGAGTAAGAATTCTAGATTAACCCTATCAAATGATATTGTATCGGTTAGCATAGGATATTAGTGCATCTAATGTTAATGTATTGTCACTAGTGTGTGTATGTGGTGTAAAACCGGATTGTTCTGGGGAAATGATTTTCTCTATCAGATTTTTCATTCTGTTTGCAAGTATAGAGGTAAATATTTTAGCATCTATATTTAAGAGGGAGATGGGTCTGTAGCTGTCGGGGTTTTTGGGATCTGTGTGTTCTTTTAATATAAAGATGGTTTTAGAGGCATTAAAGTGGATATCATTTATTTTATAGCTTATTATGTAATTCAGTGTATAGTATAGTAGTTTGGCTATCAAGGGGGCAAATGCTTTGTAAAATTCTGATGCGAGTCCATCCAGACCCGGAGCCTTATGTGCTTTTAAGTGTTTGATTGTTGTAATAATTTCACTGATGGATATCGGTTCAGTTAGTTTTTTTTGTTGGTCTAAATTGAGTTTAGGGAATTTCAGTTTTTGAAGGAAAAGAGTTCTATCTTCCTTTGAGGTTTGTAGTATTTGTGCTCCATATATTTGAGAATATATTTGTTCAAATGTTTTAATAATGTCTTCATTTTTTGTGTAGTTTTTGTCTCTGTAGTTTATTTCTGATATATTGGAGGCAGTTTTGTGTTGGGAGATAATTCTGGCCAGAGCTCTAGATGGTATTTGAGCTTCTGCATAAGTGGCTAACATTCTGGCTTCATAGTTAGGAAGACCTTCTACATTGCCCACCTTATCATGAAGGGATTCTCATCTAGATCAAGGGAGGTCATAGTCTCCCTATACTCATCACTCATCAGACCAATGATTGAGTACAATGCCCCATTCGGAATGTATCTGACCCGACACTTGCAGCAGCTGGAGAGGCCACAAAAGTTCCTCACCAAAAGGATAAAGGGTCTCAAACATCTGTCCTATGCTGCCCGACTGAAAGAACTCCAGCTCTATTCAGTCGCCACGCTTGCTCAGAGGTGACCTTTGCCTAAGACACAAGGCCATGTCAAACGCAGATTTGATGAATCTTCTTCACGTCAAAAACTCTAGATGCGCCAGAGCCACAAGGGCGGGAGACTTAAACCTCGACACGGCTATTAATAGGACATGCTGGAGGGATAGATTCATTACCCAAAGACTCCCTATGCTGTGGAATAAAATCCCGATATATGTGAGGCAGAGCACCTCGCTGGCCTTGTTCAAGAGAAATCTTGACCAATGGATGGGAGATCGCAGATATACCCCAGGGATTACCTCAGTGTCACTGCTCAACAGAGGCACAGCAAAATAATGGGTATAGTTCCCCATACTAAAGGGGTGGCGTGGGCTAGGCTTGTAAATGCCCTCGGGCAGATAGCCTAGTATGAACCTATGAACCTATGAACCTATAAAAAGATAGGTTCCTGGTTTCTAACATATATAGATCCCTTTGCAGTTTTAAAAGTTCTGCTTCTGTTTGGTTCTTAGGGTTATTTATTAGTTCTTTTTCAAGATGCTGTATTTTCCCTTTCAGTAAATGCTCTTCTTTCAGTTGTATTTTTTTATAGTATGCTGCTTTTTTGATAAACAGTCCTCTAATTTGTGCTTTGGTTGTAGCCCATTCTATGTCAGTTGGTACTTGGGAGTTAGTGATATTTGTAAGAGCTATTTTTAGTATTGCTTCTGTTTCTTTTATTACATCCATTTTGGAAAGTAAATTAGGGTTTAATGACCAATTATGACCCCTATTCTCTAAATATATCTTTTTGTCCCAGTTAATGTTCAGTGCGATTTTGGAGTGATCTGAAAAGAACCTGGTATGTATAGTTATTGTTGGGTCCATGTTAATGAATGTCAGAGATTAAGAAGAAGTCTATCCTTGACCACATTTTGTGGCATTGCGAATAGAATGTGAATTTCCCTGTTTAATCTGCACTGTTCCCATATTTAAAAGGGTAATATAGTTTGAAATCTTGTTTGAGTTCATTAAGGGCTAATGTGGCTTGTTTATTATGTGATTTGGTCAGATTAGATTTATCCTTTTCTGGGTTTTGATATGTGTTCCAGTCACCTCCAATCACTAGGTATTGATCTTTAAATTGGTTTAAGGTTGGGTATAATGACATAAAAAAGTGTTGTTGGTTATTACAGGGTGCGTAAACATTAAGTACCATTTTAGGTTTTGGTATTGTAGGACTACTAAATGTTACGTAACACCATCTTCCCTCCTTGTCAGCTTTGGTTTTAAGTATTTTTTCCTTAAATTGTTTTTTAATTATTATGGCAGCCCCAGCACTGTTTGTTTTCCCCTCTGAAGCTATAATTTGACTTATCCATTTCTTTCTGCTAATTTCTGCCCATTGCTCTGCAGTCAAGTGTGTTTCTTGTATTAGTATGAGGTTGGCTGTGGTTTTTAATGTAAGGTGCAAGAATAGTTTTCTTTTCTTCTTGTTTTGGAGCCCTTTAACATTCCATGATTCTATTTCCCACATATATTTATTAGGTGTATTCCGTAGATATGCCATGTATATTAGTTTCGTTTTGTTATCTTTGTATGTTTTACTGTGTGATGGTTTAGGAAAGCATCTATTTATCCCTGTCCCTACTCTGTGCCTAACCACTATATCCCTGGACCAGGAATAATAAGGGGGGGGGAGGATGAAGGTTTGTTATATGGTTTACCTTTACGTCTAATCTTGGAATGTGTTTTATTTTTAGATATAGATTTAACCCATAGTATCCCCCCTGTGTTACTATAAACAATGTGGACAAAGCTGAACAAACTAGTTCCCTCAACAAACACTGCTACTTAATATCCCTAGCCTCTTCCAACATATTATTTATACAATTATGGTATTGCATTTAAGATACAGCATGTATTGTTTTTGCCTTGTGACTAATTCTTTCTAATAGTATTTTTAAAACAGCACATTAATATACATTTCTCAGTAAATTATAGCAATATATGTACCATAGTAATATTGTTAAACAATCAATCTTGTCATTTTTACATTTTTCTTTCATTTGACTTCTTTTTCCTCCCCTTTATTAATTCAGATTTCGGCCTTCTTTGGTGTCTGTAATGTTTTTCCACATCAATCTGTGTGGGTTATAAAATATATACTTGGCACCTATTTATCAGAGGTAGGAAGTATAGAGAGACATAAAAAAAAAAAAAAAACAGCTTAGCTAAACAGTCCTTCTGCTATAGTTAACATATTAAGGCTATATTTACATTACCCCAAGATTGTTAGGTTATTTTACTATTTTCCTGAGATTACTTCTCTCCAGGATCTTTTAACACATTTCTAGTATTTACATAAAACATTTAACAATTTTTTTCCCCAATATTAATCTATGAGCTAGCCTGTTTCTGACAGTTTATTTCTGGATTTTCATTCACCTACACAGTACTGGGTGTACTGTTTTAGTGAATGGTTCAGTTCAACAGTACCTTATTTCTTCAAGGTTTTGCTTGCAGGTTGGTTGACATCTATGGTGCAGCTTTCTTCTTTTAGCTGGTGCAGATCAATTTTCATTTTTCAGGCAGTAAAATCTTTTGGAGCTTGCTGAAATCCATTTTGACTGACTGTTCTTAATGGAGTCCTCAGAATCATAGGGGGACTGAATTTGCAGACTAATCCCAGAAGGAGGCTCTTTCCTATATTCGTGCATCGGAAACGGCAGTTGATTTTTGGTTCCTACCCGGGCTGTACTTCCTTTTGCTGTGTTCCTCATAGCTTACATCATGGATTTAAGGGCCTAGACAGCAAGGGGAAGCTTTCAGAGTTGGATCCCAGCTAGAGTGCTCGTGAATGGGGTCGTTTTTTCACCCAAGGGTCCTTCATCATTTTTTGTGGATGTATTTCACTTCTGAAGGTGGAATTTGCTTGAAAACGGCCAGGAATGTCTCTTTTGCCTCTTCGGGGTTAGTGACCATGTATTTAACCTCTTTGATGTAGAAGATTAACTGATTTGGATATTTCATCTGGAATTAGATTTTTTTTTCTATTAGGAGCTTGCAGTATGGAGATATTAGTTGTCTTGCTTGTCTTATTTGTATTGGGAGGTCTTGAGCAAAGGAGTTTTTATTATTATTCCAGGTGAGTGTGTCTTTTTTCTTTGCTGCCAGTATGATTTTATTTACATCTTGGTAGTTTAATATTTTAATATAGACAGGTCAGTGGTGTTTGCATTTCCCTCAGGGCTCTGTGGGCTCTCTCTATTGTTATTTGCTGCATTTCTTCAGGTTCTCCTAGCAGGGAGTTTATTATTTGCTTGATTGTTGGTATTAGATTGTTATGAAGTACAGTTTCAGGTATTCCTCTGATGATGATATTGTTCCTTTGAGATCTTGCTTCCAGGTCTGTTATTTTTGCTTGTAAGTTTTGTATTTCTTTATCATGGGCATCAGTTCTTTGAGAAATAGAGTCTATTTTTATTTCATTTTCTATTATTTTGGACTCAGCTTTTTCCATTCTGGATATTATTTGGCTGAATGAGTCACCAAAGGTTTGAAATTGTAATACGTTCTTTTTTGCTTGCTGGATAGGTAATAAGGCAGATTTTATGTCTCCCAGATTAGCTGGCTGGTCTGTCTTGGATTTATTTGTAGTTTTAGAGTTGTCAGTTTGTTTAGTTGTCTTTTGTCTTTTTGAAGTTGTGTCTTTCTCAGGTGAGGCTAGTACTGAGAATTTGGTCTTAGTTGTTGTTTCCATATTATTTTCCTCTTTTGACATCTTGCTGTATAGTGTTTTACCAATCTTGCAGTCAGATGCAGGGCCTTAGTAGCACATGGCTTAAGCTGTTATTCAGAAATCTTAGTTAATCCTGCTGTTTCTGAGCTGAATCTGTCACTTTTTCTTCCTCTTTTGTTTGCTGGATGATATTAGCAGTAAATATCTACAGTTATTTCTGTATTATTAATTTGCGTTGCCTTCTGGGTTTGTTTTAATCCAGGGAATATCAGAGACCTAGGTGATAGCAGTGCTCACAGAACAGCGGCCATTTTGAACCATTCTGGGAAGGACCATCATTCTAATAGCCCCTTATTGGCCTCATCAGATTTGGTTCCCCTTCCTTCAGCCTCATCTACTGGAAGAACCATAGATTCTGGACCCAGTTCCAGATCTTCTGATTCATTCATCAATGGCTTTTCATCCAGCACTTCATATCCTCAGATTGACAGCTTGGCTGCTCCAATTCCAACAATAGCCAGGTTCCAGAATCTCTCACCTGCAGCTCAGGACATCATAACATCCTCTCATAAATCATCTACCAGGAAGTTATACAGTAGTAAATGGAAAATGTTTTCAATATAGGCATCCCAAAACAATGTTGATCCGTATTTGGGTTCAGTTGCATCCATTTTAGAGTTTTTGACCAAGTTTTTCAATGAAGGGGCAGCTGTAGCGACCATTAGGTTTCAATTAGCAATTTCTAATTTTCATATTGGTGATCAAAGGGCTTCTGTCATGTCCCATAGGCTTTCTAAAGCCTTTCTTAAGGGGACTATCCATTTGAGACCACCTATTAGATCCCTAGCTACACCATGGAACCTAAATTTTGTTCTTTCTCAAATCATTTTATCCCTATTTGAACCAGCCTCATCTTGTGACCTGAAATACTTATCATGGAAAACCATTTTTCTAGTAGCTGTTACTTCTGCTTGAAGGGTTTCAGAATTACATGCCTTGTCCATTAAACAAACCTCAACCAGAATATAGAATTACCTGTTTTTTCCCCAAATATACAAATAGGATGGAACATATGCTGCACAAACTCGACATCCATAGGCAACTTCGATTCTATTTAGACAGGACTAAGGACATTAGAAAATTAGAACAGCTCTTTGTTTCCTTTCCAGATTCAAAGAAGGGTACTCCTGTGGTGAAAACCACGTTGTCAAAATGGTTATCAGATTGCATTTTCTTTACATATATCCCTGCCCACATGCTATTAAATCATAAAGTAAAAGCCCACTCAACTAGGGCTGTTTCCACATCTTCAGCCTTTCTGGCTAAGCTACCAACAGATTCCATTTGTGAAGCAGCCACATGGTCTAGACCTCATACCTTTATCACTCATTACAAATTGGATAAGGCCTCCAGGGACAGGGCCTCTTTTGGTTCCACGGTTCTGAGGAATATACTCCCGTGAGCCACCCAAGAAAGATGGTGCTTGGGACGCTAACTCATCAGTGAGAATGAAGGCGCGACAGAAAACTTCACATAAAGAAGTTATGTACTTACTATAACGTTTCTTGTGAGTTGTTTATTGCACCTTCATTCTTACATCCCACCCACCAATCCCCCTACCAAAAATTTTTTTCTTGAGGACCAGGAAGTTGAGACAAATCTTGGTGATATTGAGTCCTTATCTACTGTATTCTTGATTTCTTACCAGGGTAATCACCTAATCAGTTTAGTTGGCTGCAAACGAGATCTGAGGGAAGCACCAGTGCATCATGGGATAGGGAGCAGGCCACGAGCTGATCGAAGACCTCAAGCTATTACATTTTGCCAAGTCAGAGCCAAGGATCAGCTCTGAACCCATCAGTGAGAATGAAGGCGAGATGAACAACTCACATGGAACATTATGGTAAGTACATAACTTCTTTTTATGGGTCTGAACTTAGTAATGTCTGTTGAATTTCCTCCTTTTTGCAGAGGGATAATATATGACTTTTTCCAGAGAGAGGGAACATGGGATTCCTGAATTTACCTGTTTATAAGGATTGAGACAGGATAGGCAATGTTATCGGCTGCTATTTTAAGATACTTGGAAGGTCATAACCTGAAGTAGAGCATGGTTTGAGTTTGTTTAAATGTCATATATGATATAGGCATAGGTTTAAAGGTGAAAGTGGATATAGTGATACATGGCTGCTGGGCAGGGTTAGGATTAGATGTTTGAGAAACCTTCGTTAAAGATGCTATACTATCTGTAAAATAAAGAGTTGAATTGTATAGCAGTTTCAAATAATGAATTATTAGGAGAGGTATTAGTTTGAATTTATGTACAAGATGCAAGATTTCTTTAATGGCTGGACAGAATTTGTTAGGGTTTTGTGTACTATTATTCTGAAAGTTATTATAGTATAGTTGTTTGTCTTCATTAGTTTGCTTTTGCAAAGCATTCTGAAGTTTTCAAAATATTGTAGTGGTTTATATTTTTTGCCATTCTTTCCATGCTTTTTCTCTATCTTGCATTACCATACTACTCTTTTTGGATAGCCAGATTGCATTATTTGTCTTTAGTCTCTTCCTTCTAGGAGGTGCAAAGCTATTTAAGATATACAGGAAAGTCAAATTGTAATAGTGAGTTATCAGGTTATAGCCATTGCAAAGCAATTAGCACAGAGGTACCAAGTAGAACAGGTTTTCTTTCATTCCCTGAATGCAGAAACTTGTTAGCCAGGAAGGCTAAGTAACAGCATATACATTGCAATGTGTTGATGGAGAGAGGACAGTGGCCAACTTAGTAAGTGGTCCTTTGATTGCAAGGGAGGATGGTAAAAGGTAAATGTTTAACACAAACAGGCATGTATTTGACTAGATTAACTTAAAACACTGTTAATTTTTTTCAAGTTAAATTTGCTTACATTATACAAAGACAAAATTCTCAGTGAAAATGTTTGGGAGTTGGCCCTTGTGGCAGAGCTTCAACAGTATCTGGGTTTAATATAGTGACCAGAGGCTATTGTACAAAGTCAAAATTCTCAGTAAAAATGTTTGGGAGATAGCCCTTGTGGCACAGCTTCAGCAGTATCTGGGTTGGTTTCATACAGTGACCTGTGGCTGTTGTACAAAGACAAAATTCTCAGTGAAAATGTTTGGGAGCTGGCCCTTGTGGCAGAGCTTCAATGCTATCTGGCTTGAAAATAGTGGCCAGGGGCTCTGCGCTATGTGGAAAGGTGGTGACTGAGTATAAGAGGAGAGAATGTGCACACATACATACATTAGATGTGTGTGTGTGTGTATATATATATATATATATATGTATATATATATATGTGTATATATATATATATATATATATATATGTGTATATATATATATATATATATATATATATATATATATATATATATATATATATATATATATATATATATATATATATTCATATTAGTGCACTTTTACAGTCCACTCCCACCCTATCAGCCCAAGATCACAACATATTAACATTAAACTTGCCTTCGTCCAGCCTTTCTTTTCTTGTTATATTGTAAATCCTATATTTCTTACAATTAAATGAAGTACTTATTTTAGTATCTTTAACACATACAACAGTCACTGAAAATACTTCTCCACATTTAAAATACTCCTGACTGCACACTACAAAAGCTGCTTTAATATATATATATATATATATATATATATATATATATATATATATATATAGCATGCAGTTTATATCATGAAATGTTTTATACAAATAGTAATAAGAACAAAAATGTTTCACTTACAATTACTTTTTTCCTTCTTGGCCTGTTCTTTATTAGAAAATGTCTTTGATCCTCCAGGAAAAACATATCTGAAGGCAGCTGAATACAGCAGCTTGAGTCTAACACCTGCCTCTATATTCCCTGACTGCTTTGATACATTTCTACATTCCCTGACTGCATTGATAAATTTGCTTCTCTTCTGGCTGGTGTAGAGTGAATAAATATTTTATACAAACACTCTGCTGTCTCCAAGTTTTAGTACTTTGCCCTTCTGCCATAGTTTTGTCAGGATCAACCTTACTGCTGGGATGATTGCTTCTTTAATAATACAGGCATTGGCTGATTTCCCATGGCCAAGTTTTGAGCACTTGATGTGTCCTTTCAGTTAACAAATCCTGCTGTGGAACACCAGTCCATATGCTTATTTGTGCTTTTATAAAATGAATGCTGTCAGTGCCTTCTGGTGTCTTTGGTACAGCATAAAATCTCAGGTTTTCTCTGCACATTCTCTTTTATAACTTTATTATTTTTCTGAAACAGCTCTTAAGAACCCTCATACACAACCAGAGGGATATTCCATCACTTCAGCCTGTGATTATTACTGTTTTATTAGTTCATCTGAACAACTAGTTAAAGCATCTTTTATTTTTTCCAGCCTTTTGTTATTTGAATTGATATATTCCTTCAGTGTTTCATTTATTTTAATTACTTCTGAGTACTTTTGATTTATTTTTTCCTTTAAATTACTGGAAGCCTTAAACATTGGCTGTAGATGACTGCCACTGGTTTAATGACAGCACAACCCCTTGTGCAAAAAATGGAAAAAGAGGGGTTGTGTATGGATCTCTTGAACCAGTGTTGAAATTTGAACTGCTTTTTGCTGAACAGCTGCAGAATCATTACCAGATGTTGTTTTCTGTTGACCTTTTCTGATTAATTTTCTTTCAGGTTTTCAAATTTCCTTCTTTGCTGGGATCTAGGTAGTTTACATACTAGCCAGTAATTGAATTTTGCCTCCCCCTCCCAAAAAAAAAAAAAAAAAAAAAAAACATTGAATGGCACTGTTTTTTCTCTCTCTCTTTTTTTTACAGACTGGGAGAGCTGAAGTTAAGCTGTTAATCAGTGTACAGCCTTCTTGAAAATCCCAGAATGGTATATCTATTGGTCAAAACATGTGGAAAAACTCTGGAGTCATGGCACATGTTCGCAAGAGACCTGACAAGATTTTCAGTCATCTCAAGAAGTGTCCTCACAGGTCACAGACCTAGGTAGACTTTTCTATTGCAGCAGCTGCCCTTAGTAATATTCCAACACCAAGCCTCATTGTCTATTCACACAGCAAGGAAGTTATACTTTTTGGACAGACTAGGGAAGTGGATTTACAAGTCCACCACATTCTCCTCCAGGGTTGTAAACTACCTTTCTTATATGTTTTGTTTCCACAGAGAGATGGCTGATGAAATGAGCTAGTCCCTAGAAAGGGTTGCCAGACCAGATCTTGAAACTTCAAGTCCAGTTTCAACCATGTTTTTGTGTTCCAGCCCCACAAAGTGCTTGGCTCACAATACTTAAGACAGTGAAGCTACAGCAGCAGGCACCAAACTAATATTGTATCTAATGGATTTTGACAGGTACTTGCTGTTTTCCTTTCTGTGAAGGTAAAATTAGAAAAGTATAAACAGAGGCAAGACTCTTACTACTGCTGATGGAGGTAAGTGGGCAGCTCTCCAGTACACGTTAGCTAGAATGCTGTGGAATCTGTGTCACCTTTAATTTAGGCATAACCAATATTAAGGTAGCAAACAGGGTTCTGGGCTGCATCAACAAGGCCAGAAAATGTCCAAAATTGTCACCAGTCCAAAGCTAACAACAATTCTGCAGGGAAACCAAGAATACCATCATCCCTTTTCTGCAGAGTAGTCTCTCTGACCTTGACCAGTTGTCCCACTCTGGAGGAAGGTGAAGGATGTCTGTCCTTCCACTTGTCTGATGCAGGAATGTCCAGCACCTGGGGCAAATGGATCAGGACAGTAATATCCAGAGGCTACAAGATTCCCTTTCATACTTATCCTCAGTCACACTGCCTTCCCCTTCAAAATCTTTTTAAATTGTCTCTGAGTCTTATAGTTGTCTTGCAGTATTTTATATGCCTTATCAATTATTATTTTTGTGATTATGTCTTCTATTTTTTTCCACTAAAAACCTTACCAAAACTGGTCTTTCATTCAGTACTCCCCCAGCCAACAGCCATTGGTATGACAAGTACTTTACGACCTGCAGATCAAACACCTGCTTGACTGCATCCCATCCAATTTATTTTGCTCCCAGTAGTATGGTTCCTTTGTTAATTTCCTCAAGTTACTTCCTGAGATGTCTTGCATGTTTCACCAGTTGTATGCATTCCTATTGATAATATATCTGCTTGCCTTCCTCACTGGTTTTGTATGTATAATGTCAGCTAGTTTATAAATATAATACTCTGCATGATTGTAACTATTCTCCTTGTTAACTTCAAAAAAAAAAAAAAAAAAAAAAACGAAGCTCTCTGCATTATTCATACTTTCACCTTATTCCATTACTATTGTTTTTCTCTTTGATCTGTATTGCTCTCCTTCTCAGTGTTCTATATAAAGAATCCAACTTGTTCCACTTTACTCTTTTTTCCCTTCAAAATGAATTTCTTTATTTCTGTAGCTGTCCCCATCTTTTCCTCTAGCTGAGAAGACTATGCCCAGCCTATTTAGAGGCCCAAAGGAACTAAAAACACGAAGTGGTTTATAAAACAAGGCTTTCATTCACCAAAATCAGATCCTGGCATGGCAGAAGCCAAGAGTACAGACCAGAAAGCACACCAAAATGACCAAGAAGAGATGTCAGAATTACAACAAAAATTGACAAGAAGTACACAGACGTAATAAAAATGGATTGCTAATGGATTATATTAATAATATTAAACAGATGGTACCAATAAAAAACATTCTCTCTTTACAGTCAGATGACTTAAAAATAGGAGCCATAACATGAATGTGGATAGTCATTGGTAGAGCACTGATTATGCTACTACTTCAGGGGATGAGGAAATCATGACAAATAGAGGCGGGAACGGATATGAGGTCATTGTGGAAGATTCAAGTGAAAGCGATCTGGAGACGTTTTGGAACAGCAAGGTTATCCATGTGGAGAAAAAGGACACCAGTATCAGGAAACAAAAAAAAAGCTGTATATAATTTGTATAATGTGGACAAATATGTGTATGTGTTTTTTTAATGTTATCAATGTTGTTGGTCGTCATTCTGACTTCTTTTCCTATGAGGGAAATTCCAATAATTTTGGTATTGATGACAATGCAATCATTAATTTAACCAAATTCAGTCTGACAGAGATGCTGAAGTCTGTTTTACTGCTGGGTCTCAAGTTTGTTCCAAATAATATCCCCAAATTTTCTGTCATTGAGAGGAAACTGATACACAAGTTACATTTAAAAAAAGTTTTTTCTGATTTGAATGAAAGTAATCGTAATGCTATATTTAATGAATCTTGTATATCAGATGGTTCTGGTGTTTCATTTATTACTTGTGATAGTGAGATTGAGTACATAAGTAGGAATCAGAATACTCCTGTCCCTAATGTTGAGTGATTTTATGCCTATTTCTAACAGTATGGCTATTACCAAATTTTATGATGTGGTTTGTTATAGTGTTTTAGATAAATTTTATGAGTTTGCTAAAAAATGTGCTATATAATTTAATTAACAATGGCAAGAGTTAAAATTATTACAGTATAACTGAAACATAGTGTAATTGAGAGACCACTTGTGAGGCAGGAGAATACATCTGCTTAGTTTGTCTGCTGTCACATTGTAACTCCCCAGAATATGCATTGCTATCAGAAAGTGGTTGGAAGAGATCATCCACTGCCAAACTCTGACAGCTTCTCAACAAAGGGGGGTAAGACTTGGTTCCTCCATGCTTGTTGCTGTACCAAACTACCAACATATTATCTGTTTGAATCACAATCTTTCCTAAGGGGAGAGTAGTTTGAAAGGCCTGCAATGCTAAAAACAGTGCCCTCCGCTCCAGACACTGATATGCAAGCTGGTCTCTGTGGGGGACCAAGTGCCATGGACTGTCTTGCACAGATAATGCCCCCCACCTCATTTGGGAGGCATACTTGGTCACTCTGGCTTGGGGCTAACACAAGACAAAGGGGCAGCCCAAGAGAATTTCCTCTGACTGAATCCACAAAGCTAGATTTTTCTTGCAATGGTTGGTAATCAAAAACTAATCTGACATTGGTTGATACAGTATGGACCACTGAGATGCTAGAAATCACTGTAAAATTCTCATGTGAAATCTTGCTAGAGAGACTAATGAAATGGCCGCCACCATCAAACCTAAGGCTTGTAAGTCTAGTCGTATGGCTACTGTTTTTGCTTCTGACATTTTTTTTTCTACTCAGGCCTTGATCTTTTGCGGTCTGAGATAACAGAAGGAGGCTATGCAAGTCTTGGTATTTAGTCCCACTCCCATGAACTCTAAAGTTTGTGTTGGAGTTAGTTGTTTTCCATAATTACAGTAATCCGCAGGATGGCACAGGTCTGGAGAATGTAGTCTCTTGTTTCTTCTAGTAGTTGGCTGGTGGGAACAGTAATGAGAGAGTCATCTAAGTATGGAGATACCTGCAATCCATGCAGTCTCAAGTGAGCTGCTACTACTGCCATGCCTTTGGTGAATACCCTGGGGGCTGTGGTGATACCAAAGGGTGGACCCCTGAACTGATGATTGTCTCCGAGCCAGAAGAAGAGAAATTTCTTGAAGCCCTTGTCCATTTTATGTGGTAATACATGTCCTGGAGATCTGTTGAGCACATTGATTCATCCTTCCCTGAAACGGAAGGATAGACTGAACCGTGACCATCCAGGAATTTCGTCTGTCAAACAGACTTGTTCAAAAAACTTAGATCCAAAATTTGTCTCCACTCCCCTGTCTTTTTTGGCACTAAAAGAATCCTGAATAAACTCCGGATTATATCCGGTCTGGCAGGACCTCTTTTATGACACTTTTTCTAGCAATTTTTGAGTTTCAAGAACTGCTGGTTCATTCTGACTGGGTGGAACATCGGGGATTTTGTTGGAGATGGGGGGAAGCGTATGATATATTATGTGGTTATGATCCTGTGCTGCACCCAAACATCCAAAGTTACCTTGAGCCAGATTTGTTGGTGCAAGGATAAATACCCCCAAACTGCTTCCAGAGGAAAGCAGCCGGGCCTCCTTTCAGGAGTGCTGATGGGGTTTTCCAAGAAAAGAGTCCCTGGAACCCTGATTTTGTGAGCCAGCTCTGCCATGTAGATGGAATCTTCCATTAAAGCCCCCCCCCGTGCCACTACCAAGTGTGTCTTTAAGGGCCCTTGGGACTCTTTGAACCACATTTTCCCACTCCTTTGATTCTGAGAATAGGACCATTGAGGAGTAGAACAACATATGCCCAGAGCAGAAAAGGTCCTTCCATCTTTTTCACAACTGGACAGTTTCTCGGACTTTTGGGCCAAAAAGGGACGATCTGTCAATGGGGGTATTGATGAATGAAGACTTGAATGGCTCTACAAATTCACACAAGTGCATCCAGGCATGTCTCCTTATGGTTACTTTTGAACCCGCTGCTGTGGTAGTCACTTCGGCTGCATGAGCAATGAGCCTCATGGAGGAATTAGACACAAACTCCATGGTGGCTAACCGAGAGGCAACTTTATCTTGTGCCTTTTCCGAGACAGCTCCTGCCAGGGTATCTGAGAGCTCCTTGACCAGATTCCTTGAAGCTTGGTGTAAAGTGCCCGAAATTTCAAAGACCATTAGGCAAAGGCTGATAAAAAGTAAATTCTTTGCCAAAACAATCCATCATCTGAGACTCTCTGTAGAGTGGATAGATAGAAGAACTCTAATCAGACAGTTCCTGTTGTGTTGCAGCTGCTACAACCATGGTATATAGTCATCTGGCCTCCTAGGGATAATTTAAATGGAGTTGCAATTAGTTGAAAAGGGTCATCCGCAGGTGGGGTCACTCGAGAGGTAGATGGGCGAGTGTGAAAAGCCTGCAGGTATGCTGATTCCTCAGGGATAGGGGTTTTGCCATTTCCAATCACCCCTATTTCACAATTTTCGACTGTCTCCAAGAGACAAAACATCAGGGGGATCTAAGTGGCTCTTCTTGCACTTTTTTCTGATGAGACTCATCTGGGGGATGGTCTGGTGAGGAATCAGGAAAAAGACAGAATCTGTATCTGAGTCTCATGAGGTTTTAGCACTCGCTGGTCCAGTGAAGGAGCAGGCTGGATAACTGGACTCAAGGAAAAGTATATGGCTCAAGGAGGAGGAGATCAAATGAGTGTGAGGCAGCCAAGGTTCACTCCGCAGCCTTGAAGGCTGGTCCCCCTGAAGAGGGAAGGGAGCCTGGAACTGAGATGGACTGTCCCAGACCCGTGGTCACACTGCTCCAGTGAGACCACCTCCGAAACAATTGGAATTGAGTACTGTCCTTCAGGGCCGACCGGGCAGATAAGGCCCCAGGAGGTTCCGATAGCACCAAAGAACTCTTCTCATTTTTTTTTTTTTTTTTGGTGAAACAGATAGAGGACACTGAGGGAGACTTGAGTCTATGCAAAAGGACATTGAGTAATTCTCCAGCAAAAAAGTGGGGAATACTGAAACTTGGGTGATTGCTAACTAGAAGTGCTCTGAGCTGAGAAGTTTTGAAATGGGCTAGAGATTTAAATCTGCACTGAAGTCCTCAGTGTAGAAGGTTTAGAAGCAATAGAGGGTGTTGATGCCAACACTTCAGTACCATGACCATTGGTGCCGAGGAACTTTTTGGCAACGAGGATTTGACTTTTTTGACTGTCAGTGCTTCAGTACCACTGTCTGTCAGTGCCAAGGAGCTTTTTGGCACAGTGGATTTGACTTTTTGATTTTCACTGCTTCAGTATCAACATCCGTCTGTGCCGAGGAGCTCTGGCACAAAGGATTTGACTTTTTGGCTGTCAGTGCTTCAGTGCCAATGTCCGTCGGTGTCAAGGAGCTGTTTGGCACAGAGGATTTAACTTTTGATTTTCAGTGCTTCAGTACCAACATCTGTCGGTACAGAGGAGCTGTTTGGCACCAAGGATTTAACTTTTGATTTCAGTGCGTTAGTATCAATATCTGTCGGTGCCGAGGAGCATTTTGGCACTGAGGATTTGACTTTTAGACTGTCAGCGCCAGTGAAAAAGATGGCAAAGACATGCTTCTGTACTTGGCCTTCCCAGAGGAAGAGCAAGGAGAGAAAGGTGATGAAATGTCAATTTGCTTATTTCTCTTAGCAGATATGGCATGAACAAAGGCTGTTCTGAGCTAAAGCCATGGCATTGCAGGAGAAGCAGTCCCAAGTAGTGTACATATAATGCGTACAAGTCTGAAGAAGAAATGTTATTGACACACTACTGGCATTTCTTAAGGCTGGAGGGTCCTAGATATTTCAGCCATAACAAAGAAAAAAGTTATGTACTCACCATAATGTTCCATGTGTGTTGTCCATCTGATGTCAATCTTCATTTAATCCTTGACATATGGGTTTAGTTCCAAATATCAGAACCGACTTGGCTGTTACTACAGCCTGCAAGAACCAAAAACTCTCAAGCTTAAGTTTTACCCAGAATGCTCCTCTCTAATTTACCTCAGATCTTGTTTGCTGCTTTCTTGGACAGATATGCTTGCCTTTTTCTTGAGCTAAGAAAGGATTTTTTTCTTATTACTTTGCCTATCTTCTTTTTTCAACAACTACATTTACTTCTATAGTTATCCCTACTTTACTTATTTCTCATGTAGTTCTTAATTACCAATGTGGTAATTTTCTCCTTTTTCTGTACACTGTGTGTGTACCTCTCCTTCTACCATTGTTGGTAGATATCTCTCTTTCCGTGCACTCTGGTGTACGATACCCTTTCCATAAAGTCCTTTGAAAATCTTTGACTATTTATTGTGTTTAAATGGGTTACGAGTGCTTGTTTTCCTGTATATTCCTCCACTCATCTGTCGTGGGCTTGTGTGGTGTCACTGAAACTTTCCATGTCATGTTGTCCATCTCATCCTAATTCTCTCAGTGGGGTCTGATCCGATCCATCGCATCAGTCTTGGCCTGTTTGCTAGCTGGAGGACATTAATCAAGCTTGTGGGCTTGTACTCTTCCCATGATGCAGCTGGATAATACCTCCTATCTTGTTTGCCCCCTTCCAAACTACATAGCCATATGTAAATCCCTTACAAGAAAGTAAGAATACAAAGATGCAGACATAATCAGCAAAAAGGCTTTCATATATAAGGTTCTCCAAGGAATATCTTCTCACTCTACCAGATTAGGGAAGGGGGTTGGATGGTGGGATGCGAGTATAAGGGACGAGATGGACAACACACATGGAACGTTATGGTGAGTACATAACTTCTTTATGTGATGTTGTCAATCTCGGCCTAATTCTCATAGTGGGGACCGAGTCCCAAGCAACCTGACTCTTGGGTGGCTCATGGAAGAATATTCCTCAGAACCACAGAACCAAAAGCAGCTCTACTCCTGGAGACCAAATCTACTTTGTAATAAATGATGAAGTTATGCAGATTAGCCCACCTGGCTGGAGCACAGATAGTATCTAATGGCATTCTTGCTTGGAATGCTGCAGATGTAGCTATTGATCTGGTAGTATGAGCTCTTATTGGAAATGGTATTGGCTTGTTCTTAGATATGTATACAAAGGAAATACACTGGGATAACCAGTTAGAAAAGGTTACCTTTGAAACTAGAAAGGCCTTTTCGGGTGTTTGAATAGGATATAAACAATTGGTCAGATTTCCTGAAATCAGAGGTTCTTTGTAAATAAAATCTCAATTGTCAGTGTACATCAAGCAAATGCAAGTTATATTCTCCTTTGTTATGAAAGTTATGGAAGAAAACTGGCAGCTCAAGAGATTGTTTCAAATTTGACTCTGAAATCACTTTGGGGAGAAAGATAGGATTTGTTTGTAAGGACACTCTGTCTTTGTGGAAAATTAAGTATAGAGGTTTTATAGAGAGAGAGCTTGCAACTTTGAGACCCTCCTGGCAGATGTAATAGCTATTAGGAACAAGGGTTTGCTACGTCAAAAATTTTAGATCTGAAGGTTCGAAGGGTATGGAAACCAGATTAGTAAGAACAGGGTTAAGGTCCCAAGGTGGAGTAGGGTTCTTGTATGGGGGTCTTAATAACAGTACACCCTTCAAAAAAGCTTTACAAAGCCTATGTGCTATAATAGGAGAGTCCTTTAGGCCTATATGAAAATTTGAAATTGCAGCTAAAGAAAGGAACTCCAAGATGGTATTGACTATCGCAGAAAAGGGGTTTAGTTGGTGATTTTTGGCCTAAACAGCAAATCTTTTCCACTTGCTGGTGTAAAGTTTTCTTATGGAGGATTTGTGAGAAGAAAGTAGAATTTTCTTCACTGGAGAAGTCAAAAGGGGAAACCTGGCAATTAAGGGAATTGGAGCAGCCAAGCTGTCAATTTGATGTTCTAAAGGTTGGGATGAGCCATTCCTGACGAATGTGTCAACAGGTCTGGAGTTGAATCCAGAATCCATGGTTCTTCCAGAAGATGAGGCCACAGAAAGGGGAACCAAATTTGTCGGGAGGCAATGAGGATTATGGTGGTCTCCAATGAATTTGGGAATCAGGGGAATAGGAGGAAAGGCATACAGTAGTCCCGGAGCCTAATCGTGAACAAGTGCATCCCTTGGTTACTCCCCCTCTGGAGAGATCAGTGCAAAGTAATTGCTGCATTTGCCATTGGTTAGGGAAGCAAAGAGATTGCAGCAAGGACAGCCTCACTTTTGGAAAATAGTCTGCTCTACTTTCTGATTGAGGGACTACTCGTGTGGCCAAAGAATGGCTCTGCTCAATCTGTCTGCAATTACATTGGATTTCCCCAGAATGTGCAGTGCAACTAGAAAACAGTTGGAGTTTATTGCCCATTGCCAAAGTCTTAATGCTTTTCGGCACAGAAGATAATATCTGGTTCCTCCTTGGTTGTTTATGTACAACACTACGGACATGTCTAACTGGATTGCTATCATCCCTAGAGGAAGAGAGTCCTGAAATGCTTGCAATTCCACATGCACCGTTCTCGTCTCTAGGACAGTTATGTGCAGACGAGCCTCGTGATCTTGCCAGATACTTTGGACTGTCTTTCCCAGATAATGCCCCCCCCCCCAATCTGGGAGGTGTCCATGGTTACTGTCTCTACCGGTTTTGATGGAATGAATAGTCTTCCCTGACAGACAAGAGGAGAATGGATCCACCACTGGAGGTCCGTTTTGCATGTGTTTGTAGTCAGAATCTTGTGAGACATGGGAAGTTCTAGAAAGGACCATTGAGTTGATAGTAGCCATTGTAATTTTCTCATGTGGAGGCATGCAAGGGGGAACAAGAATTATTGAAGCTGCCAGCTTCCCTAATACTTGAACATGTTTTGCTGTTGGGCATGATTTTCTGATTAGATTCCAAACATGATAGCGAAGATCTTTTACTCTTTCTTGGGGAAGTTTTGCCATCAAGGAATTGGTGTCTAATTCTGCTCCAATGAAGCTTAATTTTTGAGATGGTTCTGGAGCAGATTTTTCAAAGTTTATCATGATGCCTATGGAGGTGTAAGTTTGAATGGTGTAGGCCCTGGCTTGTAGCAGTAGATGTCTGGTTGGGGTGGTGATGAGCCTGTCATCTAGACAGGGAAACACTCAGAATCCTCGGCACCGCAGGTGAGCTGCTATCACTGCAATACATTTGGTAAACACCCTGGGGGCTGTGGTGAGACCAAAGGGCAGGACTTTGAACTGATAATGAGCTCCTAGTCATAAGCATAAGTAACTTCTTGACCGTCTTTCGATTAATATATGGTAGTATGCATCTTGCAGGTCTATAGACCACATCCAACTGTCTTTTTCCAGCAATGGAAGTATTAACTGGATTGTTACCATTCAGAACTTTGTCTTTTACAGATTTGTTTAAATTGTTGGGATCTAAAATGGATCTTCAGTCCCCTGTTTTGAATCTTGAGTAAGTTCTGGATCCTGTGTGGTCTGCAGGGACTTCTTGGATGACTCTTTGGCTTAGCAACTTTAGAATCTCTAATGTTTCTTGTTCCTGCTGACTGGGTGGAACATCTGGAACTGATATTCTGACGGGGCAGTGGAGCAAATGGGGATTATACATCCTCCGGAAATTGTATCCAGCACCCATTTGTCTGTTGTTATGTTGTGCCAGGTTGTTAGGTGCAAAGACAAATGCCCCCCGATTGCCTCCAGAGGTGGACAATTGGGTACTCCTTCAGGAGCGCTGAAAGGTCCTGCCAAAGAAAGTATCTCTGGAGCCCTGATTTTGTGGACCTCCTCTTTCATGATGGTGGCATCTTCCGTTGTTGTTCCTACCTCTGCCTCGGGGAGGACTTTCACCTTGTGTGTCTTGGTAAGATTTTTGGGTTATCCTGAACCACATTTTTCCACTGCCTCTCTGACCTTTAGGAAAGGGTCTGGTAGGAGCAAAAAACTGCACTCCAATGGCAAACAAAATCTTACCCTCCTTTTCAGACCTGGTGAGTGTCTCTTACTTTAGGCCCAAACAGGGATGAGCTGTCAAATGGAGTGTTAACAAATGAAGAACTAAAAGGTTCCACAAAGTTGCAAAGGCGCATCCAGGCCTGTCTCCTGATGTAGAAGCCTGAACCCACAGCTCTACTCGCTCCATCTGCAGCATATGATATAAGCCTCATGGAGGAATTCATAACTGCATTGAGGGTGGCTAGCTGTGCATTGACTTTTTCCTTGACTGCATCAGCAACTGCTCCTTGAAGAGAATCTGACAACTCCTCAATCAGATCTCTCTGTAATCTGGTAAAGTGACTAAGGTAATTCAGCGATCAAACAGTAAAAGTCGCTGAAGAGAACACATGCTTTCCATATCTATCCATCATCCTAGAATCCTTATTAGGAGGGTGGATAGAAGAACTAGTCTCAGAAAGTTCTTTCTTAGTGGTCACAGCCACAACCATGGCATCCACTGCTACACCTTTTGTCCAAAAGGTCTTGTCGTTTGGGGTGGTAATATACTTATTTGGCCTCTGAGGAGTGGGCTCTATGGTGTCTTGGGTTTCCCATGCCTTCCAAGAAAGCAGGTCTGTGAGCTCATCGGAAGGCTGAGTCACCCAACAGGTTGAAGGGTGAGATCCAAAGGCCTTCAGGTAGACTGACTCTTCAGCAGAAGGAGAGGAGGGCTGCTAATCACCCCTTTGTTTCAAAATTTCCCTGATCTCTGCAAATAAGACAACCCCAGTGGGTGACTGTAGGGATCCTTCTGCGTCATCCAAATCAGTGTCTGAAGTGATGGACTCCTCAGGAGAGTCTAGGTGCTTCCTCTTGCAAGTTCTCTTCCAAGGGACCTTTTCAGACGGGTATTCTGGAGAAGTTTCAGAAGAGCTGGGGACCCCCCCCTGGGGGTTTCCTGAGGCCTGGAATCTCTACAGTCATGTGGAAGGGGATGATGAGATTGAGACACCTGTGTAGGGGAAAGAAGTTCTGAAGTAGCTTATTCTGTTGACTGAGAAGTCATCATAACTCTCTCAATAACCTCAAAAACAGTCTATCTTGGCTCCCCAGAACCAACAAATGAGTTGTCGGAATTGAAGGAGCCTCCAGTGCAGAGGACAGCCACTCCAAGGCAGAAGTAAGATCCAAACTCATCAGCGCCGATGCCCTGGGAGGTAGAGTTGGATCTGGGGAGATCCAAATCTGCTCCGAGGTCTCCTGATCCGTAGAAGCGGAGACACTCAGAGCAGATGTTGGATCCGAAGAAACAGGAGGGGGGTCTCGGAGCCGACACCGAGACAAACTGGATCTCAGAAACTTCTTGCTTTGAAGTGGAAGATTGGATCAGAGGAGGAATAGGTGCCCTGGGGGGTTTGCTCTGACTCCCTTGAGCTCCGATCTAGGATGAGTTTGGCCAAGGCAGGTATCTTCAATAGTCTCTGTACCACCCTATCCACATCATTGTCGGAGAGGGATCTGGTAGAACAAGAAGAGAGACTAGGGTACCTTGATCTGGCTAAAATAGTAGAAGGTGGTTTAGAGGTTACAGATTCCACTGATATAGGTTTTGAAAATTTAGTATGTTTTGTCTGATCCGACTCAGATCTGATTGAAGTTGTTGGAGCAGAGGATGCTTTCAGAGCCGACAATTTAGACACTTTTTTTTGACAGCTCCAAAGATGAAGGCCTTTTTGGAGACTTGTCTGCTGAAGAAAGGGCTTCTATAAATGGACATGGAAGAAGACCCTTTGAAATAAGTTTATTTTTGTGGTTTTGTAATGCCAGCTGGCAAATAGATTGTCTTGGAGATGGAGAGGTCCAAGACAGTAAACACAAAGAGAGTGAGAGTCACTCATTGACATTTTTTTTTTTATCATACTTTGAACACTTCTTGAAGCTAAGTGGCTTGTGCTCCTTTTGAAACATAGTGGCAAAATATATAATCTACACGACAACAATTAGGCCACTGAAAGCATACCAAAAAAGCAAGAAGAAGAAACACTGCTTTACTGTTTACCAAGCAACACATCAGAAACACTTTTTTATATTATGACAACTATGGTAAATAAAGAAGAAACAATTATAAGGCAAAAGTTTTAAGACAAAACTTTGATTTTAAAAGTAAAAAAGATAACATGACTTAGCCCAGAGCTGATCGATGTCCTTTATGCAGCATGGCAAATGAGATCTGAGGTATTATCCAGCTGCATCATGGGAAGGGCACAAGCCCACGAGCTTGGTTAAAGTCCTCCAGCTAGAAAACAGGCCAAGACTGATCTGATGGATCGGATCAGACCCCACTGTGAGAATTAGGACAAGATTGACAACATGACATGCAAAGTTTCAGTCACACCACACAAGCCCATGACAGATGAGTGGAGGAATACACAGGAAAACAAGCACTCATAACCCATTTAAACACAATAAACAGTCAAAGATTTTCAAAGGACTTTATGGAAAAGGTATCGTACACCAGAATGCATGGAAAGAGGGATATCTACCAACAATGGTAGAAGGAAAGGCACACAAAGTATACAGAAAAAGGAGAAAATTACCACATTGGTAATTAAGAACTACACAAGAAAGAAGTAGAGTGGGGATAACTATAGAAATAAATTTAGTTGTTGAAAAAAGAAGATAGGCAAAGTAATAAGAAAAAAATCCTTTCTTAGCTTAAGAGAAAAGGCAAGCGCATCTGTCCAAGAAAGCAGCAAACGAGATCTGAGGTAAATTGAAGAGGAGCATTCTGGATAGAACTTAAGCTTGAGAGTTTTTGGTTCTTGAGGGTGTAGTAACGGCTAAGTCAGTTCTGATATTCGGAACCGAACCCATATGTCGAGGATTAAATGAAGATTGACATCATCAGATGAAAAATTTTAAATAAGGCCTTAGAGGAATTTTATGAATTATTAAATAAAATGGTTAGATTTAATTGCTGGGTTGAGCCTGAAATTGGTCTGTTTTGATCAGTGCACCACCCCCATAACCAAATATAAATAAAATAAAATAAAAATGTAACTGAAGTTTATAAAAAAATAATAATTATTCCTAATGCTAGAATCCTTAGTTTTTGTTTCCCTAAGTTACATAAATATTATGCTAATCCTTCTAGGAAGACCGATTGAATTAGATTGGTGACTTTTTTGAAATGAGTGGGGATTTTTTTCAGTTTCATTTTGTGTCCTTTTGTTAATAAGTTGCCTTCGTACATGACAGATTCCACAGACTTGAGAAAATTATGTAAAATCAGATGGGAACAGGATTACTTCTGGGTTACTTTGGATGTGGAAAGTTTGGCTACCAATAATTAGGAACATAAAGATGGGTTGCAAGCTGTGATGTCATGTTGTGAAGACTCTTTCACTGCTCATATGGTATTAGATTTTAATACACGTTTGTTTGCTTATGTTTGATGAGTGGTACTTACAATCACAAAGTACTGCTATGGGGGACCCTTTTGCCCTCAATTATGAAACATTTTTTTTTTTTTAATAAAAATATTTATGCTACAACTTTATGTAAAGACAAGTTAGTAAAATACTACAGATGCAGATATGATTGGTTATTTATGTGCAAAGGTAATCCCAAGGAATTTGAATTATTTTTAGGGATTAATATAGAATAATGAGGGGTTAAACTTTACTAAATAGATTATTATAGGATGCCTTACTTGGATATTGTTTTAGGGAATGAAAATGGCCATGTTTATAGTAACTTATGTAGTAATAATACAACTTCTAACAATTTTTAAATGGTGCTAGCTGTCACCCTGTGCACATAATAAAAGCTTTACATTTGGGAGGAATTAGAAGACCCTGTAGTAAATGAGATGATTTCTTAAAGGAATGATAATATATTATCAAAATATTTAAGAATAGAAATTATCATAGTGACAGTTTACAATGAACATATCAATTATGGAAATTGTAACAGCTATAAAAAATTTAAGAAATGTATTAAGTGACTGAATATATGGTTTTATGGAAACAAAACTTCTCCTGAAAAAAATATTGGGAAATATTAAGTGAGGATAAAATACTGTGGAAAGAAAATATTAATTTATGTATATATTATATAAAGGTATAAGTATAAAATATGTGGTGATACATAGTTATGTTGAAAAAGCAATAGATAATTAACAGAGGTAGCTGTAATATTTGTCAATATATAATTAAGGTTGATTATATAAATGAACAACAAAATATAATATTTGGGGTCATTTACATGACACTAAGTCTGTGGTTTATCTAATACAGTGTAAGTGTGTGTTATGTTGTATAGGTAAAACTAAAAGGAAATTTAAGATTAGGGTATAAGAGCATATACATATCAGAAATAGAAATGTGGAAAAATACAGTGGCAAATGTGATTTTACAACATGGGGGATGTTGGAAGTTATAAAAACAAGTTATAAGTAACATTAGGTTTAACAATAATGTTTATAAAACTGCTTCACAAGAAAGCAGAGTTAATTTTAAAAATGTGGCTCTGAAACCTCATGCCCTAAACAATGAATTGTGTTATTCTGTAGTTTTTTTTTTATTAGTATTTGTGATGTTAGTTTGTATTTCCTTAAATGTTGTTGGTTATTTGTGACTTGTCATGTGATTTGAACATTTAAATATGTGTTTTTTTTTTTCATTTTTATTTGAATCTTTTAAAGGTTGAGTTGCCAAGGCACTTGATATTGACAATGTTCTTTTATTTGGTTCTGGTCAATGTTATTGGTTTATTTTTTAGTTCGTATCCATACAAGCCATGAAACTTGCTGATTTAGAAGCAGAACAGGAAGAAATAAAAAAAAAAAAAACTACTGAGAAATATTATAAAGGGAGTGGAAAGAAAAGACTTCCTGAATTTACATGGTGCAGCAATTAGGATTGTGGACTGGCATCCCAAAAGAAAAAAAAATAGTGCTAATTTTGATCTATGTGGCCAACCAATCAAAGCAGATACTTCCAAGATCTATAATTGAAAAGGTACAAATCAGTGTGTAAAAGAACAACTACTGACTTTGTTTGGAAAAAAAGGGAAGGAATTTTTCTACATGAAAGAAGGACTCCATGGATCATAATTATCCTGCTGCCACCAGATTAAAAATAAGTATGTTTATGTAGCACTCTTTTGCCAAAATCATTGGAAAAACTAAACTATTGCAGCAAAGTAGTTACATTTATTTAATACAATAGTTACTGCATGATTTTCCCAGAAATCTTAAGGGGCAGAGCTTACTGGAAGCACTGCTAATGGCTGTTACATTGATTGTGTTGAAGCTACAATTAAATGGGCATGTTTTTAGATTATAAGGTGGGAACTGATCTCTTCTTGGCTAATAAAACACCCTTTCTGAAAAAATGTATGAAAGTACTTCTGGGAGTAATTTTAGAATCAATTAAATAGAGAAAGCAATCAGACTGATTCATGGAACACGTGCATTGTGGTTCTCTTTTAAAGAATTAAGTGAAGGTTATGAATGCTGTGGGAACATCAAGGGCAATAATAATATAGAGCACTTACATCTTAGAAAAGAATGAACAATGAGCAATTTAAGATGAATATCTTAAATGAGCAATTTAAGATGAATATCTTAAATGAGCTAGTCATGCGGTAAAATAAAGAAAATTAGCTAATATGTTAAGCTACCAATATAACAAGTAAAACTCCATGCCTTATTCTGATAAGGGAAGAGTGCATTCATCTAGGAGATAGTTGGCTTTAAGAAATGCCAAAAGAGAGCAATAGCTCATATAAAGGAAAAGGGAAGAGTTTTTTTTTAAGCTAGGATGTCTATTTTGTATATTATGTGATGTTTCATGTTTATGCTGTTTTAGAATTGTTATAATAGAAGGTTGTACAAAATAAAAAAGGAAAGAAGTGTTTTTTGATTCTAAATGTAAAGCATAAGTTAAAAAATATATATAAAGACTGAGCAGGAGCATAGGGAAAGCAAAATGTTTCATTACTTAAAAGTGTGGCATTAAGAGAATGATCTTGGATTATAAACGTCCTCACAAAGTGAAACATAAGCTTTGGATGAATAGAAAGCAATTTAGCACACAGGTGATACTGTTACAAATGACTCATTTGAATAAGAGACAGAACATAAATTTGTTTAAAAAGGTTTTATAGAGTGATACAAAGCAGACACTATAAGTACAAGGAGAACAATGAGCATCGTTCATGTTATGTTCATGATCATGTTATGATGAGTGGTTACCGGCTAAGACAGAATAAATATAGTCAACATTATTACACTCCCTTAGACAAGTAAATATATTTATTAACCCTGACTAACTTTCTTCCTTCACACTAATAATCACTCTACATCTTTAGAGTCTTAGCCTTAAAGAATCAATATACCATGTTATTGCAAATCAAATTTATGTATATATGTGTTGGGTGGGCATTCGAAAGACATGCGTAAATGGGTGTGCCTTCATTGAAGGTTGAACGTCGAGCTGGCACCTCGGCGTTCGTCAAAATCTACTGCCAATCATTAGCGGACCGGAGTTCCGCTGTGGCGACCCCTAACCGAGAAAAGACAACAACATGTATATAGTACACTCTCTTGTACATTAACCTTTGCTGCTTACTGCTCATGTTATGCTCATTATGAGTAATGTATTTTTTATTGTTTAATAACAATTTTTTTTATTTAACAATAGCTGTTTTTTTTTTTTTTTAAGTTTGGTCTGCTACTACTTTCTATATTGACTTTTGAATGTGTCTTGGAGCTTTTCTCCCCGGGCGTCTACTGAAAATGGACATGTATCCAGTTAGACTAGCCCGCTCAACAAATGTAAAATAAAATAAATAAAATTATTAATTTATTTATTTAACATTTGTTTACTGGGAAAGTCTGAGTTGGAACATGTAGAACAGAGCTTGTGTATGTACTTTTAAGAAGCATTTCCAGATGTAGGCATGTGCATATAAATACTGAGCACGAGCAGGTAGCAGTGCCATTTAGAGAGAACAGCCAGAGTGTTAATATGTATGAGTGTGGTAGTCAGTATGTTTATAAGTTTATTTAAGTTTAAGTTACAAAGCCTCATTCCTGATGCGTTTGTGTATAATGAAGTTGCTTGAACTGAACCCACAACTGGTCATCTGTTTTATCCTGACCGGACGAGTGACATGGTGTCAGAACCGGGTTTAAGAGAGCAACGTCTTCAAGCCATGAGCTGCAGAGTTGAGGGTGAAGGCAGATTGAGCTGGTTGAGTGAAACAGAGCTCACATAATCAAAAATTGAACAGAAACAAACTTAAGGTAACGAGAACTTGCACAAATGATTTATCTTGTAAAGAAAATGAAATGGAGTATTTGTAAGGCACAAAACGCATTATTAATTAAACAAGTAGCACAGAAACATATTAAACGAAAGGCACAAAACACATTATTAATTAACCAAAATGTTCAAAACCACGATATTTGATAAAACTAACAGAAATATTTATATGGGGCTCAGAATTATCTCCAGTTTGCATAACGAGCATGTTTAAATTAAAACAGCACAAGAAAAGTATAATGAGCATGATAAGAGGTTAATTAAAAGGTCTTAACAAGTACAATAAAAGGGCAAATAACCTTAAAGAGCAAGGAGACTGCATGTTTGTTAGTAAAAGACCATGTTTGGGCGCAAACTACTATTTCACATTGACCAAACAACTCTAGTTATGCTTTGAATGGCTTTGACCAAACAACTCTAGTTATGCTTTGAATGGCTTCGAAGTATCTCATAGTGGGCAAAGTGTTTGCAGTGTGTGCGCTTTATTACGGTGCAATTATTTCAAAGAGTTTGCTGTGTGCAAAGTACAGTTATATTGCAAAGTGCAGTCAAAGTACAGCAATTTCAAAACGTTTCTTGTGCTCTGTACATTTGTTCGCAGAGTGCCGCCATTTCAAAGTGTTTCTTACATTCTACAGAGTTATTTCACAAAGTACAGCCATTTTGAAGAGTTTCTGTGCAGTGTACAGTTTATTCACAAAGTACAGTAATTTTGAAATATTTTGGCACAGTGGTACCGTTGCCACCTTACAGCAAGAGGTTCTCCAGTTTGATTCTCAGCTGGGGTGCCTTCTGTGCAGAGTCTGCACATCTTCCTTGCGTTTGTGTGGGTTTCCTCCAGGTGGTCTGGTTTCCTCCCATGTTACAAACACATGCATCTTGAGCATTTCTCCCCGAGCCTCCACTGAAAATTGGCTTTGTTCCAAGTCGGACTTTCCCGGTTAACAAATGTTAACTAAATAAATAAATTTCTTACACTGATAAGGACTGGTTTCACAACGTACAGTGATTTTAAAGTGTTCTTGTGCTATGGAGACTTACTTGGCAAAGGGCAGTCATGTCAAAGAGTCTGTTGTGCTATTGGGCATAATTACAGGTTTTGGCATATTTATGGGTGTGTATATTCGTACATAATTTCAAGCACCTTCACTACTGTGGGTTGATATGGCAGAAGCATTTTGCAGACCCATTCCACTTGTGTTTGATCATAATATAGCAGAGAACTGGAGAGTATATGAGCAGGAATATAATATTTTCATACATGCAGCTGTTTCTGACAAAGATGCATGTACAAGGGCATTCATTTTGCTTAACTTAAGTGGGTCAGAAGCCATTGAAAGAGAGCATTCATTTGTGTATGCACCAGAAGTATTTGCAGGAGCGGGAGGAACCCCCATATTGTAGTGTGGCTGAATCAAGGGAAGACCATGAGTGTTTGAAACATAAATTTAGAGAAATGTGCAACCCCCAGACAAATGTTGCATTAGAGAGGCACTTATTTTATAGAAGAGACCAAAAGCCAGGTGAAACTTTTGCAGCTTATATCACTGACTTCAGAAATAAGGCTAAAACATGCAGATTTGGTTATTTGAAAGATTAGTTAATAAAGGACAGGCTTGTGTGTGGTGCTAATAGTGTTGCAGTAAGAAAGAGTTTGGTTCATGACAGTGATTTAACGTTAAGCAAAGCCATAGAGTTTTGTCAAATCCATGAACTCACAGAAAGGCACACAAGTATGCTTGCAAGTGTTAAGACCATGGTTTCAGCAGCCTCTAGAACAAACGTAGACAGCATGCAACACGTGACAAGCAGAAGCAGCCCTAAGCACATGGCACAACCCTTGCAGGTTTTCCTGGGAGATCTCGTAACTTTCTAGCAAGTTCCAAGACTAGCTTAGTAAAATGGACATGCTCAGTGCAGTATGAGGGTGAGTCAGCAAAACCCAAGTCAAGTCTTGTTAACTGTCATAATTGTGGAGCCAACCATGAGTATAAAAGAAAGAAGTGCTAAGCATTTGGTCATTAATGCCACAAGTGTAAAAAATGTCACTACTTTCAAATGTTTTGTAAATCAAGCAAGCCTTTATTCAGTTATTAAGAAAGGTCACTCAAAAAAGCAAGTTGATCATATAGAAAGCTGCAACCCTACTTTCTATGTATCTACATGGTGTATTAGTGGTTGGTGAAAAGGTTACTGCAGTATATTTGCTGGCAAAGAATGAAGTATTTTGTACTGTCCTAATCAATGGTAAACCCAGGAGCTCAAAGTGGACACTGGTTTAAAGTGTAATATAATGTCAGCAGAAACATTTGCTGAAGTGAGAGCTGGTGAGCAACTTAATTTGGTCAATTGTCTGAAGCTTATTGCTTATGGAGGTGAATAGATTCAAACTGAAGGCTCAGTAGTGCTTTCATGCTATTCTGCTGGGAACAGTTACGGCTTGCAGTTTTATGTAGTCAGAAGACCTGTGCAGTCATTATTAGGTCTCAAGAGAAAGTTTAAGAATGAAACTGCTTTCTTTTACCAAAGAAGTACATCATGTAAGCACACGTCCCAGTTCCAGTGATGCTATTTTTTCAGAGTATGCTAATGTTTTTGACGGCAAGCTAGGAAAACTTCCAGTTATGTACTCCATGAAAGTAGACCCAGAGGTCACTCCAGTGGTTAGGCCAGCAAGGAGAGTTCCAATAGCTATGCAGGACAAAGTCAAGTTCCATTTAGACAAAATGGTTCAGTAAGGTGTGATTTGTCCATTCACAGAACCAACTTAAGTGGGTGTCTTCCATGGTAACTGCTCACAAGAAAAATTCAGATGAAATCAGAATATGCATTGACCCAAGAGACTTGAACAAGGCATTAAAGAGACATCATCATTGTATGTGTACAGTTGAGGAGATTGCCACCCTCATGCCAAATACCACTTTATTTTTCTGTCTTAGATGCAAAGAGTTCATTTTGGCAAGTAATGCTTGATAACAAATCTTCATAACTGACTACATTTAGTACTCCATTTGGTAGATACAGATTCCTCAGGATGCCTTTTGGAATAAATTCTGCCAGTGAAGTTTTTCAGTGTGCAGTGGAGCAAATTTTTTCAGGCTATCCATGTGCAATAATAATTGATGATTTACTAGTTGGAGGCAATGGAGAAGCAGAGCATGACAGAAACCTCAGAGTGCGTGACGTGAACTTAAAGCTTAATTCTCTGAAATGTAAATTCAGATTACCAAAACTTACTGGTAAATAAATGATGTAGGTCATTTATTTACCAGTACAGGCTTATGACCAGACCCTTCCAAACAACCAGCAATTCTTGAGATGCCAGCTCCGGACAGTGTCCAAGCCTTACAGCATTTTCTTGGTATGGTTAACTATTTGGACAAATTTATCCCTGACTTTAGTAAGTTATCTGCACCTTTAAGAGAACTGATGCACAAAAAAGTTGCCTGGTCATGGTTAGAACAACACCACAGAGCATTTGATAACCTCAGATAGCAAATTGCCAACCTTCCTACATTGAAGTACTATGATGTCCACAAACCAGTAGTTCTTTCCTGTGATGTTTTAAAGTTCAGTCTTGGTGCAGTTATTCTTCAAGAGGGCAGACCTGTTGCCTATGCATCTGGAACTCGTGCTCAAATTGAGAATGAACATTTGACAACTGTGTTTGCATGTTCCATGATTATATTTATGGTGTAGCTATCCAAATCAAAACTGATCATCAGCCTCTAGTCACTATTTTAAAGACGCCAATGCATTCAGCTCCAGCAAGACTACAAAGAATGATGCTCAGATTGCAAAAGTATAATTTCAAAATTGTCTATACAAATGGTAACTTTTTTTATCTGGCTGATAACCTTATCCAAATCGCGTTGAAATACCACGGAACAGCTTTATGTAAAGAATTTTGACATTAATGTCATGCAAGTGTGTAATTTTTCTACCATGAGACTTGATGATCTGAGAGATCATACAAAGACTGATCAAATTTTGCAAAAGCTCAACCACTTCATTAATGTAGGATGACTGTCAAAGCAATCCTGTGTACCACCAGAAGTGCAACCTTACTTTCCATACAGAGATGAGAAGCTAACGGATGATGGTATCATTTTCAAAGGTCCTAAAGTTATTGTTCCTACTTCCTTGCAACATGAATACATTCAGATTTTGCAATGTGGCCACCCAGGTTCTGACTCTACCAAAAGAAGGGTGAGAGGACTAGTATTTTGGCCTTCTCTATCAAAAGACATTGATAAAGTGCTTTCTTCTTCTTCAGTATGTAATAGAACTAACCCGCATTTGCAGAAAGAGCCACTTCAGCTAAGCCAAATTCCTAAACTACCTTGGTCAGCAGTAGCCATTGACATATTTGAGTGGAACAATCAGCATTACTTAGTGTTGGTAGACTCTTATTCAAACTGATTTGAGATTGATTTGCTACTTAACCTAACGTCCAGTACTATTACTAAGATGAAACATCATTTCTCAGTCCATGGTAGTCCACACAAAGTTATTTGTGACAATGGTACCCAGTTTACCAGTCAGTTGTTTCAGAGATATGCAAAAGAGTGGGACTTTATCCATGTCACTAGTAGTCCTGAATACTCAGTCAAATGGCCTTGCTGAACGTCCACTTCAGAGTGCAAAGCAATTACTAGAGAAGTCAATGTGTGACAATACCTATATCTTCTTGAATTTACTTAATCTGAGAAATATACCCTGTGACAACTTACTTGGCTTGCCTGCTCAGACACTTCTATCTAGGCAAACCAAGACAACCTTGCCTATCAGTTCTAATTTCTTGGTGCCCAGTACTAAAAACAACCGAGCAATCATATCCCAACTTTTTAAAAAAACGTTCTGCTCAGAAGTCCAGCTATGATAAATTGTCCTCCATTTAATGGATGAAGAAATCTGCTCAGACAGTGAGGATGCAAACAGCAAAAGGCTTTGATCAAATTGGTCAAGTGAGAGGTATATGTGCCGAGCTGAGATCCTACTTAGTGGAATCTTAGGGTATAGAATACAGGAGAAACCGTGGGTATCTTCTACCTGTATAAGAAATACTAGTGCAGCATCGTACCTGTGATACAAACTCTACTTCTCAGAGCAAGCCTGATAATGTTCATACCAAAGAACATGACTTAGTATCCATTTCCGTTCCTGATGATGTCCCAGTTGTCCCCAAAGTTGAACATTCCTTGAAGGCAGTCCCCTTTGCTAGATCCAATTCTGACTTTTATGATACATTAGGTCGTATTTCTAAACCTAGTGTAAAATACACAGCAACCCGGACATGATTGTTTTATGTGTCTGATTTTGTATGATTGCATGTCAAAGAATTAGTTTTGTATAATTGCATGTCATTGAATACTGTCATTTGATGTATGAACCATTTCTCAAAGAGGGAGGAGGTAGAAGAGCATGTGTATGTACCCTTAAGAAACATTTCCAGATGTAGGCACGTGTGTATAAATATTGAACACATGCAGGCAACAGTGCCATTTTGAAAGAACAGCCAGATTGTTAACATGTATGATTGTGGCAGTCAGTCTGTTTACAAGTTTAAGTTACAAAGCCACATTCCTGATGTGTTTGTGTGTAATAAAGCTGCTTGAAATGAACCCATAACCATTTGTCTGTTTTATCCTGACCGGATGAGTGACAAAACAAGCCAGTTTTCAGCACAGGCCCAGGGAGAAATGGCCAAGGTGCATGTCTTTGTAACATGGGAGAAAACTGGAGCACCCAGAGAAAACCCACATTGACACGGGGAGGATATGTAGACTCCACACAAAAGTTACCCCAGTTGAGAATCGTACTGGAGAACTTCTTGCTGTAAGTTGATGTTAACCCCTATACCACTGCACTGTCCAAAGAATTAAAGAACATTTTAATGGGAATTATAGGATTTGTAAAATGGGGATATTCATAATAGCAGGAGACAGGAATTTGGAGACAAGCAAAAAGGTTCTAAGTGAGAGGCCTAGAACAAATACACTCTCCCAAAACCTTACGGCTTTTTGGGTATATTTAGAGGAAAAGGAAATCAAACAATGTACATGCTAGTCAGAGAAATATAGATCATATTCAAGACTGGACAGAACATACCTGACCCAAGCAAATTAATATTTGCTGAAAAGAATATAGACTCACCCAGAATATTATCACATCATTCACCTTTATATGTTGAATTGCAACAGGTGGGGCTTAGACACAGTACTTGACACTGGAGATTTCTAGTATACAGACTGAAGAGTACTATTAAAAAATGATAACATTTTCAAGCTCTACTAGAAGAAATATCTGGACAAGAATTAGACTATAATTGGGGTTAATTTAAATAGCAAAAATATATCAAAGAAGAGGAAACCCACATGGGAGAGAGATGAAAAAGTGTTCATAAGATGCGAAAGAGCTTATCTTTGTGGAATAAATGGTTTCTGCAACTTTCCCGTGCTGTGGTTTCCTCTTCTTTAATATATTTTTGCTGTTTCTGTGTACTAGAGGATACCATAACCATTCTCTGTCTGCTGTTTTTTGTTAATTTAAATAGACAATCAAAATGAGCTTATACACTTGGAAAAGAAACAATAGGAGAAAGGCAGACGTACAAGTATGACCAGTTAAGGTAGATTAAACGCACTGCAATCCAGGACTCGTAACTTAAATGTAGAACAAGCTAGAAAGGGGGTAGGGCAACACCTAATAGAGTTAAATGCAATAAAAAAAAATAAAACATTTTATTTTGAAAATACTCCAGATTTTCAGAATCAGTTATCCCAACAGCTAAGACAATAAGAAGTTGAAAGAAATATAATAAAACTAAAAAACTCTAAAACAGGTGAGAAAAATAAGGAATCTGATATGATAGCACAAATATTTGTAAAATTTGTAAGAAACTATACACTACCCAAAAAAGAACTAGTGGCTGGCAAGAATGAACTGAAAGATTCTTGGATAAGAACTATTAAAAATTAGTAATGAAGAGATTTCTTTAATGAAATGTATAACGAGATAAAATAGAAAGTTAGGAAGGAAATCACCTGGATTAGATGACTTACCACCAAAATTATGGAAGGAGATGAAAAAGAATATTATGTGTGAGAGAAAGAAGAATTCCTTTATCATGGAAAAAGCAGTAGTTTTAGTGAAACCAAAAGACAGGAAAGACTCATTAAATCCAGTGTCATATCACCCCATTTCTTTACTAAACATTGACTATAAAGATTTTACAGCCATGGAAAAAGAATGACAAAAATGGCAAAATGTCTTCCAAAAATAAATAACCTAGATCAGTATGGATTTGCACAGAGTAGACAAATCTATGACAATATTTTAAAGACGCATGATACACCTAGAACAAGGAAAAAAGGGAAACAATATTAATCTAAATGCAGAAATGCTGTACCAAATGTTACAGAACAAAAGTACATTGGTGTAACTCTTGACCCCCTCATTAAACTTTAATATTCATACAGATAAAATCTTCAACGAGATATTTTCATATTGAAAACTGCTACAGACATTCTCACCCACTCTCCCAAGAAGCACGAATGGATTTAACCGAAAATGTATTCGTTCCTAAAGTTGAATATGTTCCCCCCACACATACTGCCTTTTACTCTGCAAAAACAGCCACAAACATACACACATGCATGTGCACAATACATATAGCCGAAAGTAAAATACTTAGGTGTGCCCTTCTGGTAAGTGTGAACGGCCACCTTTGCATTCAGTATGAAAATATACATTGATTGCCAATTACTTATAGAACCACTTACTGCTAAGTATTTACATTTTTAACAGAATGACATACCTGCTAAGTATTTTAATTTTCAACATGTTCACACATGATTACTGCCACCACCCATGAAAAGAGTATTCCAAATTAGAGATCAATGCTTACTCCATCAGGAACACCCACAAAAGCACAAACATTGGTTAGACCTAGAGTCAAACTAGTCACAGGAGAAAAAAGCCCTCTCCAGAGTAGGATCAGCTATATAGAATCAGCTGCCAACAGATGTAAAAACAGTAATTAAACCACTCAAACATTCAAAAAATATTATGTAGCATTTGCAAAATTAGTCAAAATCCAGATGCTTTCATGACAGTGGCTAGCATTGCAACTTATAGTTTCAAGTAGATGACATGCAGAATATGGTACCTGATATCTTTCCCTCATAATGTGCACTGAAATTGTTTCCTTATGTGATAAACTGTATTGTCTACCAAACTGTAGATACTGAATGGCTTGTCTGTTTTACCTTGTTAGCATTTGGCTTGATGCATTACTGTAAAGACTTATTGAGTACACTATTTTTCAAACCAATTTATTCATTGAAAAAGTATTTCATTGTGCAATTTTAATCAATTAATTGCAGAAATGTGTCAGTAGATAAGCTCACCTAATCAGATATCAGATTATAAATAAATAAAATAAATTGTAGTACAATGAAATTGTTTGTGGGTGGTTTTAAAATGACTGGGATTTCTAGAAAATGTATTCTATTACTGCATGTTTATAAGGACTCAACATCAGTAATTAAAGTGACTAGCAAATTAAATTACTTTAGTATTGACAGAGGCACATAGCAGGGCTAACTTCTTTCACCTCTGTTGTTGCAATTTATTTAGAACCTTTAGCACAAATAAGACAAGAAAAAAATTCAAGGGTGGAATTGGTATAGTTGGGAAGGAAAAAATTGCTTTGTTTGCTGATGACTTGACAGTATATTTGACTAACTCAAAAAGGGATGTACCTGAACTAACATGCTAAGACTCTTTACAGAAATATCAGGATATAATGTTAATGAGATTTAAATCAAAGTTATCAATGTAAACTATATATACCTAACCTTTTACAAATAACAAGAATGCCCATATTTACACAGTCGTTATAGAATGAGGTATTTGGTAGTATGGGAAATATGAGGATGTGTAAAAAAGAAAAAATCATAAAACAAATTAGAAAATGGAAAACTATGGCATTAGATGTTGACCAACCAGAATCAGAATTGCCTAGACATAGTAAGGCCTTGCTGAGTCTAATTATGGTGGCTGTCAAAAAAGAAGTCACTAGAAAATGGAAATCAAAGTCTAAGCCAGCTTTACTAGAAGTAGTGGATACAGTAACAGAGATAAAACAAGTGGAATTGTGATCTTTAGAAAAGTGTAGGAGCAAATTACATAGAGATGGGAAATGTGGGGTCAAGACATGCAGAGGAGGAAGGAGGTTTAAAAGAAAGCAGGAATTTGAATGAGCCCTGTAATGTTTGACTGACAATGAATAGATTATAAGTGATGTATAATGTTTGCAACTAAAATTATGTCAGTACGGTTTGTGATATATAATGTTTACAACTAAAATTGTGTCAATGTTTTGTTTTCATTGTTCCCAATTACCTCCTCCTTCCCCATCACACATCCAACATTTGCCACCTATCTAAACATTTCCAAGCAAAAATCCTAACTCTTCTTGATTTTGTTGCACTTGTGGGAGACATACATATATCTCCATTGTTTCTTTGTGAATTACTTAACCAGTCTCTCTTCCCAATCCTTTCTAACCTCTTCTGATTGATTCTTATAGTTATCATGCAATATTTTACACATTCTACTAATTATTATTTTTTCAACTAATGCTGGACTTTTATTTAGGACCTTCCAATTTCTTTATGTTTGCCTATACTCCAATATCAATCTTTGATAGGAAAGGCAATCTCTAACCTGCAGTCCAAATAAATTGTTGTTGTCTTCCCATTCTATCACCTTTCCCTCTCTAGTTATTTGCTCCCAATACCTTCGTGCAACTCTTGACCCCTCATTAAACTTTAATATTCATACAGATAAAATCTTCAACAAGATAATGTCACAGTTAAAACTATGATACAGACATTCTCACCCTTTCTCCCCAGAAGCATGAATGGCTTTAACCAAAAATATACTAATTCCTAAAATTGTGTTCCCACACACTTATTGCCTTTTACTCTGCAAAAACAAAAACAAACACACATGCACACAATACATAGAGCTGAAAGTAAAATACTTAGGTGTGACCTTCTGGTAAGCATGTACAGCCACCTCTGGATTCAGTATGAAAATACACACTAACACCTGCTAAGTATTTTAATTTTTAACATGTTCACACATGGTTACTGCCATCCCTCCATGAAAAGAGTATTCCAAATTAGGGATCAATGCTACTCCATCAGGAACACCCAAAAAAATACAAACATTGGTTAGACCTGAAGTCAAACTAGTCACAGGAGAAAAAAGCCCTCTCCAGAGTAGGATCAGCTATACAGAATCAGCTGCCAACAGATGTAAAAACAGCAATTAAACCACTCAAACATTCAAAAAATCTTATATAGCACTTGCAAAATTAGTCAAAATCCAGATGCTTTCATGACAGTGGCTAGCATTGCAACTTATAGTTTCAAGTAGATGACATGCAGAATATGGTACCTGATATCGTTCTTCATAATGTGCACTGAAATTGCTTCCTTATGTGATAATCAAACTGTATTGTCTACCAAACTGTAGATACTGAATGGCTTGTCTGTTTTACCTTGTTAGCATTTGGCTTGATGCATTACTGTAAAGACTTATTGAATACATCATTTAATTTTTCAAACAATTTATTCATTGAAAAATTATTTCATTGTGCAATTGTAATCAATTCATGGCTGAAAAGTGTCAGTAGATAAGCTCACCTAGTCAGATATCAAATTATAAATAAATAAAATAAATAAATTGTAGTACAATGAAATTGTAGGTGGTTTTAAAATGACTGGGATTTCTAGAAAATTGATTCTGTTACTGCAGGTTTATAAAGACTCAGCATCAATAATTAAAAGTGAATAGCAAAATAAATTACTTTAGTATTGACAGAGGCACATAGCAGGGCTACCATCTTTCATCGGTGTTGTTGCAGTTTATTTAGAACCTTTAGCACGAATAAGACAAGAAAGAAAATTCAAGGGTGGAACTGGTATAGTTGGGAAGGAAAAAAATAGCTTTGTTTGCTGATGACTTGACAGTATATTTGACTAACTCAAAAAGAGATGTACCTGAATTGTTTAACATGCTAAAACTCTTTATGGATATATCAGGATATAATGTTAATGAAATTTAAATAAAGTTATCAATGTAAGCTATATACCAAATCTTTAACAAATAACAAGAATGCCCATATTTTCACAGTCATTACAGAATGAGGTATTTGGTAGTATGGGAAATATGAGGATGTGCATTAGAAAATGGAAAACTGCAGCATTAGATGTTGACCAAAAAACTCAAACTATAAAAAATGTTAATATGTCCTCTTAATACTATATTTAGAGCAGGTATTTATTTGTTGACCCAGTGAAAAGATATTGGAAAATCAGCAAGACAAGAGATTTAAAAATCATTTGAGAAGACAAAGGACCAAGGGTTAGCTGAAGAACAATGTTCTTGCATCACCACATTTATAAATAGAAACAGACACAGAACATATATGGAGTATTTAACTCATTACAGCATAGTGACACCACCAGGTACTTCTGTAGATAGTTCCTGCTGATGCCTTTAGGCATCTAATATAGTCTGTTCATATTTGCATTAATAATTCCAAAAACCAAATTATTAAAAGATTTAATTTTAAAGCTTATATGATGGGCGGTACAACTGCACTGATATATGACCTCTGTCTAGTGCTCATAAAAAGAAATTAATTGAAGTCCCATATACTATTTGTTTGCATTGTTGCAATATTCATATTTTTTTCTAAATATGTAAATGACCAAGTAACTCAGACAGAATTGCATAACCTCACGTGAAAGCTTTCACCTAGCTTTAGTGGTTGCAGAGATACATTAAGCTGTTTACAAAAGATTACAAAATTAATATTTGTGGGAGGATGGAATAATGGTTAAGGTAGTTTACCTTGCATACACAAGGTGCAGGGTTTGATTCTAGGCTCAAAAGGGCAGTTAGCCTAGTACTAATCTATGAACTCATGAATATTTGTTATGTTTATTATGAGTTATAAAATCAAGCTTAAGATCTAGAATAGCACAGTTGAGAAATTTTCCTCAAGTAGACCGTAAATGTTGGGGGTGATGGGGAAGAAAGAGGTAATTGCAAACATATTTTCTGAGAGTGTAATGAGTTGGCAAATGTTAAAGATTCCCTGCATATTGCTCTGTCTAAGATACTGGGGGAGCAAATTGTGTAACTAAGGAA
The DNA here is from genome assembly GCF_019279795.1 of Protopterus annectens. Classification (NCBI taxonomy): domain Eukaryota; kingdom Metazoa; phylum Chordata; order Ceratodontiformes; family Protopteridae; genus Protopterus; species Protopterus annectens. Next base: position 17,728,599 of record NC_056725.1, on the reverse strand, counting down.
ATAGATTTTTTGAGCTATGATACAGAATCAGAATTGCCTAGACATAGTAATGCCATGCTGAGTCTAATTATGGTGGATGCAAAAAAGCAATTAGTAGAAAATGGAAATCAGTCTAAACCAGCTTTACTAGAAGTAGTGGGTACAGTAACAGAGATAAAACAAATAGAACTGGGATCTTTAGAAAAGGGTAGGAGCAAATTACATAGAAAGAGATGGGAATTGTGCAGACAGGACATGCAGAGGAGGAACGAGGTTTTAAAGAAGGCAGGATTTGAATGAGCTATGTAATGTTTGACTGACAATGACTGGATAGATTATAAGTGATGTATAATGTTTGCAACTAAAATTATGTCAATACAGTTTGTAATGTATAATATTTGCAACTAAAATTGTGTCAATATGTTTTGCTTTCATTGTCCCCAATTACCTCCTCCTTCCCCATCTCACATCCAACATTTGCTGCCTATGTGAGAAAAACATCTCTGTAGGCTAATTAGGGTAAACAAATATCTATGTAAACATTTCCAAGCAAAAATCTTAACTCTTCTTGATTTTGTTGCATATTTGGGAGACATATATATATATATATATATATATATATATATATATATATATATATATATATATATACCCATTGTTTCTTTGTGAATTACTTATCCAGTCTCTCTTCCCAATTCTTTTTATAACATCCACTGATTGATTCTTATAGTTGTCATGCAATATTTTATACTCTCTACTAATTATTCCTTTTTCAACAGCAGCTTCTGTCCTACATTCTACTAATGCTAAAAAGACTAGTGCTGGTCTTTTATTTAGGGCCTCCCTGTTTCTTTCTATTTAGGGCCTCCCTGTTTCTTTCTATTTGCCTATACTCCAATAACAATACTTGGTAGGAAAGGCAATCTCTAACCTGCAGTCCAAATAAATTGTTGGCATCTTCCCATTCTATCACCTTTTCCTCTCTAGTTATTTGCTTCCAATACCTTGGTTCCTTTGCCCATTTTCTCCAATAAATTACAACCCCCTCTTACCTATTTCTGTATCCCTAATCACAGTCATCCCTATCAGCAGTATCTCCTTTCCCCATTCTTGTGTTGTCTTAGTTCTTAGAATTCTTTCTGCTACTTTATGAATATAATCTGTATGATTATTGTCATTCTCCTTAAAGATCTTCACCCAAAATCCCAGTCTCTTCTTGTTTCTTGAGCTTCCCCCATTTCATTATCATCCTTTTCTACTTTGAATTATAGGTTCCTGCTTGTGCTCTGTATATGAGCCTTAATTGTGTAGCTCTGAAATACCCCTTCAAATCAGGTAATCAAAATCTGCTTTGTTCTATTGGAAGAATTTACCGTCTTCCCCTCCCAAATAAAACCCTCCAGCTCATTATTAATTCGTATTCACAAGTTCTTCTCTGGTAGATAAAAATATGCCTGACCTGTATATAAGACTAAAGGTACTAAAACATTTTAAGTGCTTGTATCCATATAACAGAGCTTCCAATTTCTCAGTTTTTGTATTATCTTTTTAGTCTCTTCCCACATATCCTTAGCTGCCACACCAGAATCATTCTTAATGCATCCTCCTAGGTATTTCATTTTTTCATGTCCCCCACAGATATATATATATATATATATATATATATATATATATATATATATATATATATATATATATATATATATATATATATAAAACTGAACCAGTTTGTGTGTGGGTATATAACTTACAGCTATTGCCATTGTTTTAGCTTCATTAATTTTGTATCCCAAAAAGATTTGAAACGGTATCAAAATGTTCCACAATGCTGAAATATCCTTTTCTGGTTGTATCAGGTATAAAATAATATCATCTGCAAATATTGCCAGGTTTTCTTCACTACCATACCAATTATATCCTTGAATTTCTGAGTCCCATTTTTGTTTTGCCAGTGGTTCTAAATATCATGCAAATAAATGGGAAAGAAGGCATCCATGCCTGGTTCCTCTGCTCAAGCAGAAATTAGGGAGGAGCCCACCCACTTTAACGTTCACCTCTGATCCCTCATGTATCCTCCTAATCAACCTTATAATTTTATCAGGGAATGCAAATGCTTCCATTGCCCTGTTCATAAAGTCCCAGCTAACTCTGTCAAATGCTTTCTTTGCATCAAGACCCACCAACAACAGTGATATTTACTTAACATTCTGCTTCCCTCTGCATTATCAGTCTTCTGTTAATATTGTCAAATGTTTGCCTCCCCTTCACAAAACCACATTGTTCCATATGTATCATTTTAGGCATCACATTTGCCATTCTTTTAGCCATTATAGACAAAAAAAACGCACTTTATAATTGTGGTTTAGTATTGAAATGGGCCTGTATGAAGCTGGATCTGATAGGTCTTTACCCTCTTTAGGTATTACAACTACCACTGCTTTCTACCAGGATGGTGGTACTTCTCTTAAAATACTGTTAAAATCTTCCAGATTTTTATCATTTTTTTCCCTTGTAGCATCCAAACTTCCACAGGAGTGCCATCTATTCCTGGGGACTTTCCTGTGTATTGGTTATTGGTTATATATCACAATTTTTATTTCATCTCTTCCTATCCTGTTAGTAATTGAGCCTCATCTACCTCTACACTTGGCATATTTAATTCTTTCATAAACATTTCCATTTTTACATCTTCTTGATTTCCATATTTCTCTGCTTTATACAGACTTTCATAGAATTTCTGAAATATTTCTAATACCTCTACAGGATTTCTTGTTATCATCATTGTTGTAGGATCCCTAAGCTTGGCGACATTCCTTTCTAATTTCTGTTCCTGAGTCGTCATGCTAAAAGTTTTTTTTGCTCTGGATTTACCAAAAAGCAGTTGCTTAACAGCAGTCTTTCTAAATTCATGCACATTATTGAGGTGTTCCCTTATTTTCTGTTTAACATTCTGCAGTTGCTCCCCCTCTTGTTCTGTGAGAGTCCCCCTTTTCTGCAATACTTAAGCACTCCTGAGTCCCTCTATGTGATTTTTGTTACTTCTTAACCATACCTCACTTTCTTTTATTTCCACCCTATTTTTAAACTCCACTTTAATTTTATCTCACTTCCAAGCGATATTTCCAGAAACATTTCTATTTTCTCTAATAGCAACTGAATAATTTCCAGTACCCATTCCTTAAATTCCTCTCTTTTCTGCAAATAGGTGGGAGAGCCCCAGTGTCTCATTTTATTTCATTCCCCTGTGTTTTTATTTTAGTTATTATTGGTGCATGATCTGAAATAGTTATTGGGTACGCATCAAGATTTTCAATAAAATGCACATGTTCCTGTGAATTGTGAAATGTAAATTCTGTCTAGCCTAGTCCATTTTTTTATCTTGGAGAATAATGTGTAAATTCACTCAGAACTCCTCTTACTGAATTCACACCTTCCATGCCAAATATTTTCATAAATTTCTTTAAAAATTTACCATCCTTTGGTATATTTTCCCTTCTGGGCCCCCCAGACACATCTTCACTGTTGCAAATCAAATTCCAGTCTCCACATATAAGTAATATTCCTCGCTGAAAGCTGATTATTTCTCCCAGAATAGCTCCATTAAAGCAGTTGTTAATGGAATATAAATACATGGCAGTGTAATCCTCCTCCTTTGTCAGTAACCCCTTAGTACTACAAATCAACCATTATTATCTTTTATATCCTCTTTTATCACTATTGGAGCACCTCTTGCAATTAATGTAAGGACTCCTCTTTTCCTTTGTCCCAGGTGTTCTGCTGAATAACCCTCTTGAAAACCTTTGTTTATCAAATTCACATGTTCAGTAATTTCCAAGTGTATTTCCTGTAGCATAACTATTTGCACTCTACATTTTTAATATAATCACTACTTTTTTTGCATTTATCTGTGACATCATTGACATTTAAAGACATTACAGAAAGCAGCATTGTGTTAAAAAGTCATTATTCCCACCTTTTTTGTGTAACAGCTTTTAAGTGTCTAGTTCTAGCTTTTGTATTACATGCATACACTGTTTGGAAGTTTGATCTTTTATACAGTTGTTTCTTGTCATATCCATTTGGGCCTATGTCATGTCTTACAAAACTACACCCAATAACCCCCAAAACCTATTAACGTAATGCTAATATATAAAAGTATGTACATCTTCAAATATTGAAGTTTTACCCTCCTAATAGAAATATGTGCCCCAAACTGACTGCCACACTCACAGTCTTGGGCTAACCTAAAAGAAAGTTTATCTCTGCTAAGATGCATGGTAAAGTTCTGTGCTTCTACTAATTGCTGTCTGGTTTTGTCTTACCTTTATAGCACTTCCTTTTGGGAAAACAGCTGAGTGCTTTCAGAAGGCATTATCTCCTAGTCATTTCTCTTTATCAGATTGCCTTCATGGAGACATGAGAACCAGATCCAAAGTTGCTAATGTATTTGCTAGAAAATAGCTTTATAATATTCAGTCATTTTTTTCATTTACTTGCTTTCTCTTAAAACTTGTTACTAGATCAAGATAAGGACCTTAAATCCAGCCATCCCCCTTTGCAAGAATGAGAAAAAGTACATCAGTTCTTTTGTCTTGCTGTTTTGATTTGACTTTTCTTATATATATATATATATATATATATATATATATATATATATATATATATATATATATATATATATATATTGCAGTGCAGTGCCTACATTTCTTAAAACTGAACAATGAGAAAGAGAGAAGAATGGAAAAAAAAAAACAGGAGAACCTGTTTACATTAGTAACCCCCATTACACTTAAAAATGACTGAGAAATTTAATACAGTCTATTCCTTCTGTCTTCTCTGGTACAGCAGAAAACCTCAGGTTTTCCCTATGTGCTCTGTCCTCTATTCTATTATTTTTTAAAACATCTCTTCTTGAGCAGTCTCATATTCAGACTTTTTCTTCATTTTGACCTCTTTTTTTGCAGTTTTATCACCTCATCTGAATATTTGTTTAAAGCTTCTGTTTTTTCCAGTTTTTTTATTTGACTTGATAACTCTCCCCAAGCACAGTCTAAAGCACCTGTGGAGACTGCTTTGGAGATGGCGAGAAAAGGGGAGATCTGGTTTTAATGATATCTGTTGTCAATGATATCTGTTGTCTCCACCAAAAAAGGTTTCTCTTTTGACAAACTCCACTACTGGGATCTGAAAAGGTAAAGGGTGTCAATGCTGGGACCAAAGAGATTTCAGATACCACTGTATCTTTCCCATGTGGAGTTTTGCCAGAGATGATATGAGAATCATAGATGCCATGAGACCCAAAATCCCGAGGTATTCCCTTACAGTGACCAAAGTCTGAAAACCTTAGAAATACATCTAAATAAAGACACATCTTTTCCTGTGGAAGAAAAGGTCTTTGAATTGAGATGTCTAATTGATATCCAGGAATACAATCATGTTTGAGGGAGTCAAGAGAAACATTTATATGTTCTTTTGGAATTCCAGCTTGTGCAAGAGATCTCTCACCCAAGAGAGAGATTCATGCAATTTTGAAAAAGACTCTACAAAGATAAGCAGGTCATCTATATATAGAAAATGTGGATATCCTGTAGCATGCAATGAGCTTTATTTAGAGGTAGACACTTTGTGAACACTCGGTGCAGTGTATAGTCCAAAGGGTAAGGCAGAGAACTGATAACGCTATTCAGACACACAGCACTTTAAGAAACATCTGAAGTCTGAATGAATAGAAATGTGATGATAAGCAGTGTAGTGTTACCAGGAAACTTGAAAGAGGAAGAAGAGGTAACAAGTTGTGAAGTAACATCATTGAATTTGGGCACTATCACAAACAGGTTTAGGAAAGAAAGATCAAGAAATGGTTTCCAAGCGTTTTCATTCTATGGCACTAGGAACATCATTGAATAAAACCATTTTCCCACATGGGAAGGAGGAACTGGTTCTATCACTCCATTGGATAGCATGTAATGAAGAATAGGTGGAAACAAGAGTCAGAACTGCAAGATGAGGAATGACACCTAGAAAGGAGGAATTTCCTCCCACTGTCATCTGTAACCCTGATGACTGATAATCACAGCCCATTTGCTTGAAACAATTTGTTGCCAAACAGGAGAATGGAGATTCAGACTTACTGGAATTGAAAAGGGGCTAGGATGGGGGGGGTCACAAGGTCTCTTGAATAGCCATTCAGGCTTGTTGGAATGTCCTTGGCTTTGGAATGTTTGAGTCTTCTTTTTAGAACCCCCTTCCTACTTCTTCTTAAACATCTATTTACATGAATTCTGTTGATACTGTTTATTCTGTTTTTTGCTAAAACTGAATAAGGAGAAAGAAAATTCTCTTAGACAATTTGGAAAAGGAGGACTAAAAAAATCTTAGAGATTCCCTGGATCATTGTGTCCCTTTCATCACATTTTTTGGTCACCTCTGTAGCAGAGGGGCCAAAAAGTAAATCCAAAGGAGAATTTAAAATCTAATTTTTTAATATAATCTGGGAGGTTCTTTGAACGCAGAAAAATTCCTTAAAACAGTACCAGTGGCCATGGTCTGGAAGTATCATCAACAGTCATACATTCACTGCAAATAATGAGTAATTGACCTGTGCAATAGAAGAAACTAAACTACTTAAAACATATTTTTCTTCCAATGAAGAAACTGCAGATAAAATATTTCTCATACTTTCACAAGCTGTCAGAACAAACTTTGACATACGAGCCTAAGAATTTAAAATTCTGAAAATCAAAGTTGCAGAAATATACACCTTTTTCCCATACCTATCAATAATTTCCCATTCTCATTAGAATAATATTGGAGTTAACTAAGTGCTAAGCAGCAGTGGGAATAACTAATACTGTAGCTAATGGGTCACATTTGGGAATAGTGTATAAAAAGTTTAAAAGACTGAGGGGCTCTATACACCCTATCTGCCTTTTTAGTGACAGCTGACTATCAGGAAAATTACAGACAGTAAGACACACATCTTCTAAAGCAGACAGGATGGGGGGATAGGTGTAGGTTTTGGAAAATCCTTTTGTAACAACTTGTATTTTGTGAGGGACTGATAAAACTAAGTGTTCTCCTATGAAAACACTGGGACATTCTAACAATAGTGTCAAAGAAAGAGAAACCCCAACAGGGAGAATCAGAAACTGAGATCTCCTCTGAGTCTGAATCAGAAATCTGAGGACAAAATGTCCCTGCATCTTCCTGTTCAGATTCAGAATCTTGAATCTCTTCAGGAAAAGTGGAATCCCTCGTTTTTTTTTTTTTACCAGAAACTTGTTTACAAGAAGGTTGAATAGCCTGAATTAAACCCTGAGCCAGTCCTAGTAAATTACTAATACCCAAAGAAATCTGAGGAGTAGACACATGCTTCGTTTTTGCTTTCTTTTTGATAGGAATAATGAGGCCAACCATGCTGCTAATGGTAACTGCAGATTCCCCAGGGATGGGCACAGCATTCTAACACAACAGGGAAACCTTCATTGTTTCCTGTCCAAGGACCAACAAGAGTGGCTGTCCCTTGCTGACTTAAGGGACTGTTAACAGCTGCAGAGGATGTGGCTAACCCCTGGTCAATAGTGGCCGTAGGTGCTAAACCAGAGGGATCCGGGAAAAAGATGAGTGGTCTGAGGTACAACAAATGGCCACATCACAGTCACCCATCTGCAGCTGAGGCAAACTGCTAGCCTGCAGTGGTGCCCAAGGCTGTTTGCTTAACTTTTTCTTTTTGTGGCTAGAAGTAGGGCTGACCAATGGAGCTGGCTACTTGTTCCATGGTCAAACAGAAAACGTTGCCTCTTTCCCAGAGAAGACAAACAGCAAATGCCGGTAAAACTACTAGTCCATAAAAGTTACTTTTTTGATGGAAAAACAGTAAAATGCACTTTAAAACATTACGGCAGCCCCACAATGGAAATATAAACACAATTTCTTAACAGAAAATATGTTTTCAGTTAGTTTACACTATTTTTAAACTGATAGAAAATAAAACAAGTGCACTATTTAAAAGAATGTTACAGTCTCGAGACAGTCCATTAAAAGAATGTTACAGTCTCGAGACAGTCCATTAAAATGCAACACTCCTAGCTTTAAAATAATTTTCCTGAAGAGGAAAGTAATAAAACTACAATAAATTTAAGAAAATGGAAGGTTTTTTGCTAGCAAAGGGAAGCAGAAACTGACTCTTGATCCTCAAATGGTTCAAAGGAGTGTAGTCTTCGGAGGCAGTAAAGCTCTGAAGGGCTTCATGCCCAAACTTGTCTTTTAGCCAGCTCAGCTCAAGCTGCCTGACAGTTTGGTTGTGTGGCAGGGGTCTACTTCAGTTAGTCAAACTCACTAATGATCGAATGCCTCTTTGTCAAATCCTATTTTTCAGAGTATTCATCTGTCGAACGATTGTTTCAGTGAACCTTTTTCCCACAGTTAGTAACCAGTTTGCCATTATCGGAAGTTTGCCTTTTCCTCACTGTAGTGCGATCTCAGAATTGGTATATTTAGTTGGGGGGACAGATCCCCTCCACCAGGGTGGATTTTAAAAATGCTGTTTTTGTTGAGGTCGGTAGGTTGACCAACTTTTTACTTACCGTGGGAAACAGTTTCGCTGAAACGATCGTTCGACGGATGAAGTTTCAACAAATAGGGTTCGATGAAGAGGCGTTCAACATTCACACTGTCTGACAATGTGATATAGACCCGTGTGGAAGGTGCCCTGATAATTTGGAAGCTGATTGGCTGTTATATCCTTGGCAGGATGTAATCCATATAGCTAAGGATATTGCATCAGTGATCAATATAAAGAACATTTAATGACCACTAACACTATAAAGATTTTTTTCTGCTAAAGTTTGTCATTTGTAGTACCAATGGCTAGAGTACCATTAGAGTAAATAAATTTTAACTCCATTATGTGAATATATATCACCATACCAGTATAATGCAGTATTTACCACAAAGGTTTGAAGGTTACCCTCATTAGGTTGCCAAACAAAAGGTAAACACAAATACAGCCTTATTAATAAGATGATGGACAAGGATAAAGAATATTTTTTATTGAGAACTGATTAGGCTAAGTGAAAAAAAGAATGAGCTAGACAGAACCTGTTGATTAATATAAACTAGAGCAAAAGGATATTTATGGTATAGGAGACTATTAAGTATTTTAGAGCTATATGATAAAATATAATAATAAAATGCAAAATAAACACTTATACAGGTTAGATTTAATGAAACTATTACTAGAGGCTAGAACATATGACACCTGTAACAAGAAATTAATAAGTAGAATATATGCATCATTATATAATGCAGTTGGTGCAGGGACAAGTATGAAACAGGGAAAAAAAATTAAAAGGGGGACACTATCAGAGGAGCAGTGGAGAGATACCAGTAATATGCCAGAGCAATTACTAAAGCTAAGAAATGTAGAATCTTTTTCATGGAATGTCTGAACCAATGCTTTTATATACTGGACAAACTTTAACTGAATGCTTCCAGAGGCAAGTCAAACATGGTGATGTAATCAGTATCAGACAGGTACCTGGTAACATATTTTTGGAACTGTATTCAAATGAACAGTTTTCTTCATGACCTACAGAACTTAATTCAGAAATCACTAGGGTATCAGTGATGGATACAAGATGTGAGTTATTATTTAAACAGAATGGAAATATTAGACTAACCAAAATATATCAGGGCAACAATAACTTTAATTTTATTAGTACCTAAAAAGTTATAAGCAAAAAATGGAAAATTTCAGGACTTAAGATGAATTACTTGACAATATTTATGCAGGAATTGAAGGAACTAGCACTGTAAATATAGGGAGCAAGTAAAAGTAATTTATGTTAAAATAAGTTGAAGAAATTTGATCAGCTGGTACTAGAAACTCAAGACCAAATAACTAAAAGAAAACCTTATATAAATGTGAAAGGAGACATGATCTAAAGACTGGGGGCTGATTTGCAAAGGTTTAGTTGTTTTCATGGTTTGCTGAGTCATAAAAGGTAGAAGAGAAAATAAAGTTAAGATAAAAATGGTTATTTATGAGAACAAGAATCATAAATCTTGATATTAGGTTGGATTGAATGTATGATGAATTTTGATTAATTGGTTAGAAAAAGAAGGATCACACAGCAGAAATTTTGTCTTAGTGCACCATGCATGAGGATTGTACAATGTTTATATTACATAACTCATATTGTTTAAACTGAATATAGTTGAAAAATTAAAAAAAATCTTAATATCTCCATTATCTATTCAATATTCCTAGTTAATGTTCTTGTCATAAGGTTCCTGAGTTTTGCCAGTGCTCTTTCCATTTTCAGTTAAATCATTTGTGCTAAGGATTTCTGTGCTCTGAGATTATTTTGGAAAAGCAACTGTTTAACTGCTATTCTTAAACTTATGCATATTATCTAAATACTGACTTATTTTCCCATTAACGTTATACGGCTGTTCCTCTTCTTGATCTGTATGTAGTTCCCTCCCCCACTGCAATTGTTTACCTTTTGCCAATCCTTCAAAGTAAGTTTTTGTTGTTTTCCTCCCTTATTCTGAATATATTTTTAAAGTCTAGCTTTGTTTTATCCAATGCACTGGCATATCATTTCTGATTCAGTTTCTATGTACACTAATATCCTGTACATTTCACCTATTACTCATTTCTTGAATTCCTCTATTTCTAATAAATATGTAAGGAAGTGCCAGTGCCTTTTTTATTTTAGTTTTAACATTTACAGGTGCATGGTCTGATACTATTATTGGACGGGTCTTAAAGCTTTCAACAAAATGCACATGGTCTTGTGATATACACAGTTTCTGTACCACTTAGCTCAGTTATTGTATCTTGGAAAATAATATGTCTGTCTGTCTTTGTTGACCAGGAAAAGTCTAACTGGGTAAAACCCATTTTCAGTAGAGGCCCAGGGAGAAAAGCTCCATATTTAAGTTACACATGCTGCACATTTACAGTTGCAGGGTAAAACATCTGTGCATGAGTTTATTTATATGATTTTTAATTATTTCTTAAATTAACATGGCATTTAACACAAAAATGGAGAAATTAACACAAATTAGCTAATTACTGAATAGAAAAAATAAAATAATAGTTAATTTATTTATAGTGTGATGGCTACAGGGAAAAGATCAAACTTTGCGTTTTTGATGTTAGTAATTTACAGACAGACAAGTAATAATATAGCTTAAAAATGATGATAAGATAGATCTGAAAGGATTGATTTTTGAAATGAGCAGCAGGATAAATGGACAGCGGAGGAATTGTAGTTAGTAGTGGAGTATGAGAGAAAGAGGAATAATAGAGTTTAGAAAATGTATGCAGTATGGGGACTAGGGATAAGGTACAAAAGATTGGGAAGCAAAGTAGCTGTAAGAGTTGGAGAAAAGTCATCTGAGTAAAGCTAGCTGGGTGAGCAGGAAGAACAGAGCCATCTTTGGCATAGCTGCTGTTTAAACAAAGTTTTGAAACTATTTAAGTTTTCTGTTTTAACTGTGTGGGGATTTTCATTCCAGAGTTTTGACTATTAATGCTAGTAGATATGAGTCTGCAGCAGTGTGAATATCTTATTGATACATAGTAAGAGTTTATTTCTACAACAAAGGTGTCTAGTGGGTGAGTAGTACAGTATAGTATTTTGTAATGTTGGGAGAGTACAATAGGTTGTTGTCAATGATTAGTTGTGAGCATGTCAACTGGTTTGGGAATGCCAGTTTAATTGTTTAATGTAAGGCAGTGGTGTGTTTTATAAGGGTGGTTGCAGATTTACCTGTTTGGTAGTAACAGGAGATTAGTTTAGTATTATATGTAGTATTGATATGTGTAAGAATAGGGGAGGCATGTAGTAGAAAAGGAATGAGGTACATTGCTGCTAAGGTAATCCTTGATCTGTCAGTGATTGGCCCTATAGAAGGAGCAGAGTTTTTGGTGAGTTTTCTTGATGGAATGAAATATGTAGGGATCACATTTTAGGTTGTCACATCTATTATAACTCTGAGTGGTTTAGTTTGGCTTATGGTTTCTATTTTTGTGTTATTACTTGAGGTAATACGAAACGTGTTTCTGGTTAAGATTTAGTTTTGGAGTATATAGCATAAGCTTTTGGGGGGGGCATTAAGCAACAAGTTAGAATTCTTTAGCCTTATTTCAATGTCATTGAAAGATTTTTGATTTTTTAGTGGGGGGGGTAGGTTTGGCATAAGGGTTAAAGTCTTGGCCTTATAGACACAAGGTACAGGTTTGATTCCAGTCTTGGGTTATTAGCTAAGCTTAAAATAACCCTTCAGGGCAGTTAGCCTACTGTTCAGCTATGAACCTTCATCTGTGAGTGAGTTCCTGTAATTTTGTTATGGATGGGGCAGAGCAGATAAGGGTTGAATTGTCAGCATATTGTACAAGAATGGCAAGTGTTGTAGCGGTATGAAGATTATTTATGAAAATATTATATAGAAGGGGGCCAAGTATTGTCCGTTGGTGAACATCAATGGAGACTGGCTATAATGTTGAAAGGTTTTGTTGTCATTTAGTTGCTTGCTGAAGATTGCATAAATAACTGTGAAACCAGGAGAGGGTGGTGTAAGTGAGAGCTAGAGTTGCAACTTCAGAAAGGACCTTTTGATGGGATACTGTATCAAATGCTTTGGTAAAGTCAAGGTAAAGTGAAGAAACAAAGTTGCCCTAATTTCTGTGTTAGTTTACTATGTTGATGAAGTTGAGGGGGGAGTAGTAGTACTGTGGTTGGGCCTGAAACAGTGCTGGGTGTTGGACAGGTGGTTGTGTTTGGTTATACGTTTCATGGAAAATGTTAAAATGGTTTGTTTTATTTTCTGTTAATGTATGTTTGCCTATGTCTTAAGTGGTAAGGTGTTAAAAAAACAATGAAGATGAGTCAGGAGGGAAAGAAGAGAAACTATAATTAGAGAAGGTAAGGGGTTATATGCTTTACAGCCCATCTACAAGTCCAGTATTTTTCAGCCACTTTTTCTTGCAAGACCATATTTTACAAATGTGACAAGATATATTATAGTCATCCATTTACTCACTAATTTCAGTGTTGCTGCTTTTCTTCTTGTTCATCTCCATCTCCCAACACCAGACTATGGTTCAAGTCCGAGGTACTGCTGATTCTTCTAGTCAACTCCTGTACTTTTCCCAGTCTACAAACTCAAAAAAAAAAACCGCCAAACTCTTAAAAACAAAAAAGCGAGGTTGAAAAGAGGAATCACAAACTTGAAGGACGAACTTAAACCAGATTTATTAGCGCTTTCAGAGAGAACAATATCTCTCCTTCCTCAGACAAAGTTCAAAAACATTTACCCAAGTACTTGTATACAATCATAATAATGGCCAATTAAGTAATTAGCCAGAAAACATTTAAAACCACAAACTGCATAAAACCTTAACACATAAAAGCTTACTCAAAAAGGCCCTCACAAAAAAATCATCCTATACCAAGTTGTAATATGACATTAGCTTTTATGTGTTAAGGTTTTATGCAGTTTGTGGTTTTAAATGTTTTTTGAGTTTTCTGGCTAATTACTTAATTGGCCATTATTATGATTGTATATAAGTACTTGGGTAAACGTTTTTGAGCTTTGTCTGAGGAAGGAGAGATATCATTCTCTCCGAAAGCGCTAATAAATCTGGTCTAAGTTTGTGATTGCTCTTTTCAACCTCACTTTTTTGTTTTTAACAGTTTGGCATTTTTTTTTAGTTTGTATTTGTTTGATAGTATGGCGAGTGAGTTTGGAGCGTCACCTCAAGGCTCGCTTTTTACTCAAGTGGAGCAGAACAGCGAAAACAATAATAACAAGGCTGTAACCATTGAAGCGAATGCTGAAGGTAATCTAACAGCCCTCATCCACATCTTAATGGGTCGAGTAGATAGCCTCATCCAACAAATGGACTCCTTTCCTACTATTGGAAACAGTGTTGCTTTAAGGAGTCCGCCCTCTACCTTACCAAGACAACATATTTCACCGGAGCGTAATTATGCAACTGTGACTGGAACTAACCTTGCCCAATCAGTGAACAACAACGTCGGACCATTCTCCCAGGTCTTCGGACATTCAAGCCAGCCGAGGTGCCAACTTACAGCGACATCGTAACTCTATGCAAGGCAGCAGCTCCTTGAATTTGGATACTGTTTTGCTTCCATGTATTAGTAACTTTCTGAATAACAACAATTTTTTTGGCAATGCGAGTACTACGGAGAATCAATACAATCAGGACGTAACTGTGAGTAATATCACTAATTTAATAAGCAATTTTGATCGCAAACTTATTAGATGTAAAAAAATTACAACTCGAAATTGCTTATTTGCAAGAGTGTTTAGATAAAAAACTTATCCCTAAAGGCCTGCGGCAATGGCGTTTTCCAGTAGGTCTGATAGAGGGCTCACAATTCCATCGGGAGCTTCTTATATTATTTGATAAACAAGGGTTTGAGTTTATTAATTTGCTTATTGCTCAGTATAAATCAGAAGTTGATGTTTTGAAAAGTGAACTTGAGTAACTCAGCAAGAACAAAAAGCAAGATCGCAGGACTCAGCTCCTCGGAAGAAAAGTTTATTCAAACCACAGATGATAAAACATAGAATAAAAAACACCATTAACGCCTTTTCCAAAAACTGTTGAGCACACAGCGTTTTCATCAAATTAAGTTGACTTCATCAGATGACCAGTACCATTTCTTGACTTCCTTTATATAATACCATCTATTAACTCATTTGTTTAATTGCATAAAGTAATCAATTAATTGGAACATCAATTCATGTTTGTATATAAACCTTGTTCTTAAAAACTGAATGAAAGATATACTTAAAACACTTAAAACTTTAAAAACACATGTTATGAGATTTTAAAAAATTCTTTGTACTTAGTACGTATTATTTCATCCTATAACCTGTTTGCCATAAGTACCTTACCATTTAAATTAATTTACCATATTTAATAATAAATAAACTTTATATAAAAAACCTTTTTAGGGAATATATAAATATGTGGATACATAAAACATTATTACCAAGGATGATGAATTGATTTGTATATATTAAGATATAAAGAAAAAGAATCGAATTTAGGAAGATGAAAAAAACACTACATAATTGGGACATCTAGTGGTGAATAACAATATTACACCTTTAGCTTATAGTTTAGCTGCTCTTAACCTTAAAAGTGGCAGTATGGATATTTTATCATTTAATCCAGGAAATTTGTCTGAATTCAAAGACAACTGCCACCACAGCTCTCTATATTCGACTCTATCTTCCCAGGGACCCCTAACATCTTTGTTAACTTGTTCAATTATTAGGAATTTGTATTTATATTCCATACAAGTTTTACTGTGTTTGTAAAGTGCATTGCTTTCTTTTCTGGTCGATATGTCGTACATATGCTCGTATATCCTCCTCTGGAGGGCTCTCTCTGTCTTTCCTATATAAAAGGAGTTACAGGTTTCACAAACTGCTAGGTATATTATGCCCATGGATTCACAATTGAAGTAGTCTGGGCTATATATCCATTTGTTTCTACTCTCTAGAAAAAGTCCCTCCTTATTCAAAATGTAACAACATTGTCTACAGCGTCCACACTTATATGTACCTTTTTTATTTTTATTCCTATTTTTCCTATTTCCACTTTTGGTCTCTAGGATGTTGCCTATACTTCTAGAATTCTTATATATAACTTTCTTAGGAATATTACCAATACCTTCTATATCTGTTAAGGCTGAAAATCTATTCCATTCTCTAAAAAATATTTTTCTAATTTCATTATTTAATCCATTGTATTCTAATATCAAGGCCTTAGTGAGGTCATTTCCATTAGTGCATTTCACATAGTTTAAATCATTACCCCCTTCTCTTTCTTTCCTTATTTCATTGATCCCTTTACTACAATATATGGGGGCAAATCTACCTTTTCGTCCCATCTCAACTTCTTTTCTAATTCTTTTGATGAATGCCTCAGGATAACCTCTTTCTAGGAACATATATTCAAGTAAATCACACTCATTTTTGAAGTCAGAATCTAGGCTAGTCATTCTGCTCCCTCGAACAAACTGCCCTTTCACTATGTTTTTCTTGCAATGCTTTGGATGGGCACTTTGATAATGTAGATAGGAATTACAAAAAGTATCCTTTCTGTATATTTTTGTTTCGAAAACATTACCCTCTTTGTACAATTCCAGATCCAAATATACCATTTTATTTTCAGATATCTTATGGGTGAATTTCAGAAAGCAGGTGGTGTTATTAATATATTTTATGAATTCGTCTAACTTATCTGGTCCTGCTGTCCAAAAAATTATTATATCATCCAGGAATCTTTTGTAGAGAATCCAGGATGAACTGTATTCAGAATCAATAATGTACTGTTCCTCCCATTTTGCCATAACAAGGTTAGCATAGGAGGGGGCACAAGCTGCCCCCATTGCAACACCCTTAATTTGTTGAAAAAATTTGCCTTTGAAAAAAATGTAGTTGTACTTCAAGATTAGATCAGTGAGCCATAGACTAGCTATCTTGTCATTGTGTGTCATTTCGTCATATTCAAATATTATCTCCTCTAGCATTTCTTTACCTTCCAAATAAGGAATAGAGGAGAACAGGTCCACCACATCGATTGTAATGAATATAATAGTGTCTTGCCATTTACATTCATTGAAACATTTCAACAGGTCCCAGGAATCCTTTAAAATACTTATTTTATTCATCCATATGGGTTTTAGTTTGGAATCAACATATTTGGCTAATGTTTGTGTCTTGGATCCTTCCGCTGATACTATTGGATGGAGCGGTGGGTCCTCCTTATTTTTATGTATTTTTGGGATTCCAAAGATAGTGGGGATTCTAGGTTTATCAACTTTCAGGAATTTATAACTTTTGTGATCTATTAGCTCTTCTTGTAACATATTGTAAAGATCCAAATCTATCTTGTTATAGGAAATATTGATCTCATTTATGGAGGCAGTAACATATCTATCTTCGTCCCATAGTAGTGAATACATCTTACTATCATACAAAATATTATCCATTATAATGATGCCTCCGCCTTTATCTGGCTTCATGACCCTTATGTCAGGGTTGTGCTTCATATCATATAGCAACTCTTTCTCTTTTTTAGTGATATTCTCTTGATTATTCCACCTAATATTGTCCTTCCTAGTTGCCCCCTCCAAAACCCTTTCCAGGTTCTTAAGCTGTGGGTGGAGTGGGGGGTTGTAGGTACTTTTCTTTAAGGCCATCACTTGGTTCATTATGCAAGCTAGGAAGGATAATGTTAAGATTCACTTTTCTCAAAAACAATTTTATGTCAAGGATGCTTTTAGCAACATCACCTTTGCAGGAAGGAATGAATTTCAAGCCTTTGGAAAATAAGGTAAAATGTTCTTTCTCTATTGTAACTTTGCTGAAATTATATATGGAAAAATTACCATATGTAAAACATGGTCCATCAACCTCTAGTTCTTCACTATTAATTCCTGTGTCAGGAGCAGATTGGGTTGGGAGGGTGTCTAGTATCTCCCCCTCCCCCTTCTCCCTCCATTCCTCTGAAAATTTGTGTACTGTGGGGCCTGTCTATTCAATAGCCTTTCCGACCTCCTTAATGGGGGGAATGCTGAATCATAATCTCTATCATACTCGGAATAATTCCCATCCCTATTATCAGGTAATTCCAAGTTAGGATCTATATCAGCACTAACTGTCCTTTCCTGATAAGGTTTATAGTAACTGTTTTGATAAGTGGAACCTCGGGGTTTAGGGTAACATGTCAAGTTTTCATATTCTTTCATGTCCCTCTGTAGTTTTTTTATTTTCCTGTTTATAATATCATTGCATTTCTGGTCAATATCAATTCTTATATCATAATATTTTCTTTTTTCCTCCTGTATTCCAAAAAATAAATCATTGTGTATGTACTGGTCTAATGTTTCTATATCTTATCAATAGAGGCAATGCGCCTCCACAAGGTACTGTTCATTCTGGCATTTTTAATTCAGTAAATACCAAGGACTGGTTAAGGTCCAAACCGAAAGCTAATTTTAATTTTAGCTCCCAGGACATACGACACGAACAACGGAATTTTAAAGATGGCACATACAAAAATAAATTGGAACATTTAAATAATTTAATGTTCAAATTTAGATCACTGGAAATTGAAAATGAATATTTATGTGAATGTATTTCCAGGAATATTGTGCCTAAGGGCCTACGTGTATTTAAATTTCCAAATAATGTTGCTTATGGTACTGAGTATTATAAGGAATTATGTGAAGTTTTCAACAAATGTGATTTAGAAGTGTTAAAATTAATCATTAAGGAGAATGGTAGAGTTCAAGAAACTCTACATAAAGATATAGAAACATTAGACCAGTACATACACAATGATTTATTTTTTTGGAATACAGGAGGAAAAAAGAAAATATTATGATATAAGAATTGATATTGACCAGAAATGCAATGATATTATAAACAGGAAAATAAAAAAACTACAGAGGGACATGAAAGAATATGAAAACTTGACATGTTACCCTAAACCCCGAGGTTCCACTTATCAAAACAGTTACTATAAACCTTATCAGGAAAGGACAGTTAGTGCTGATATAGATCCTAACTTGGAATTACCTGATAATAGGGATGGGAATTATTCCGAGTATGATAGAGATTATGATTCAGCATTCCCCCCATTAAGGAGGTCGGAAAGGCTATTGAATAGACAGGCCCCACAGTACACAAATTTTCAGAGGAATGGAGGGAGAAGGGGGAGGGGGAGATACTAGACACCCTCCCAACCCAATCTGCTCCTGACACAGGAATTAATAGTGAAGAACTAGAGGTTGATGGACCATGTTTTACATATGGTAATTTTTCCATATATAATTTCAGCAAAGTTACAATAGAGAAAGAACATTTTACCTTATTTTCCAAAGGCTTGAAATTCATTCCTTCCTGCAAAGGTGATGTTGCTAAAAGCATCCTTGACATAAAATTGTTTTTGAGAAAAGTGAATCTTAACATTATCCTTCCTAGCTTGCATAATGAACCAAGTGATGGCCTTAAAAGAAAAAGTACCTACAACCCCCCACTCCACCCACAGCTTAAGAACCTGGAAAGGGTTTTGGAGGGGGCAATTAGGAAGGACAATATTAGGTGGAATAATCAAGAGAATATCACTAAAAAAGAGAAAGAGTTGCTATATGATATGAAGCACAACCCTGACATAAGGGTCATGAAGCCAGATAAAGGCGGAGGCATCATTATAATGGATAATATTTTGTATGATAGTAAGATGTATTCACTACTATGGGACGAAGATAGATATGTTACTGCCTCCATAAATGAGATCAATATTTCCTATAACAAGATAGATTTGAATCTTTACAATATGTTACAAGAAGAGCTAATAGATCACAAAAGTTATAAATTCCTGAAAGTTGATAAACCTAGAATCCCACTATCTTTGGAATCCCAAAATACATAAAATAAGGAGGACCCACCGCTCCGTCCAATAGTATCAGCGGAAGGATCCAAGACACAAACATTAGCCAAATATGTTGATTCCAAACTAAAACCCATATGGATGAATAAAATAAGTATTTTAAAGGATTCCTGGGACCTGTTGAAATGTTTCAATGAATGTAAATGGCAAGACAATATTATATTCATTACAATCGATGTGGTGGACCTGTTCTCCTCTATTCCTTATTTGGAAGGTAAAGAAATGCTAGAGGAGATAATATTTGAATATGGCAAAATGACACACAATGACAAGATAGCTAGTCTATGGCTCACTGATCTAATCTTGAAGTACAACTACATTTTTTTCAAAGGTGAATTTTTTCAACAAATTAAGGGTGTTGCAATGGGGGCAGCTTGTGCCCCCTCCTATGCTAACCTTGTTATGGCAAAATGGGAGGAACAGTACATTATTGATTCTGAATACAGTTCATCCTGGATTCTCTACAAAAGATTCCTGGATGATATAATAATTTTTTGGACAGCAGGACCAGATAAGTTAGACGAATTCATAAAATATATTAATAACACCACCTGCTTTCTGAAATTCACCCATAAGATATCTGAAAATAAAATGGTATATTTGGATCTGGAATTGTACAAAGAGGGTAATGTTTTCGAAACAAAAATACACAGAAAGGATACTTTTTGTAATTCCTATCTACATTATCAAAGTGCCCATCCAAAGCATTGCAAGAAAAACATAGTGAAAGGGCAGTTTGTTCGAGGGAGCAGAATGACTAGCCTAGATTCTGACTTCAAAAATGAGTGTGATTTACTTGAATATATGTTCCTAGAAAGAGGTTATCCTGAGGCATTCATCAAAAGAATTAGAAAAGAAGTTGAGATGGGACGAAAAGGTAGATTTGCCCCCATATATTGTAGTAAAGGGATCAATGAAATAAGGAAAGAAAGAGAAGGGGGTAATGATTTAAACTATGTGAAATGCACTAATGGAAATGACCTCACTAAGGCCTTGATATTAGAATACAATGGATTAAATAATGAAATTAGAAAAATATTTTTTAGAGAATGGAATAGATTTTCAGCCTTAACAGATATAGAAGGTATTGGTAATATTCCTAAGAAAGTTATATATAAGAATTCTAGAAGTATAGGCAACATCCTAGAGACCAAAAGTGGAAATAGGAAAATAGGAATAAAAATAAAAAAGGTACATATAAGTGTGGACGCTGTAGACAATGTTGTTACATTTTGAATAAGGAGGGACTTTTTCTAGAGAGTAGAAACAAATGGATATATAGCCCAGACTACTTCAATTGTGAATCCATGGGCATAATATACCTAGCAGTTTGTGAAACCTGTAACTCCTTTTATATAGGAAAGACAGAGAGAGCCCTCCAGAGGAGGATATACGAGCATATGTACGACATATCGACCAGAAAAGAAAGCAATGCACTTTACAAACACAGTAAAACTTGTATGGAATATAAATACAAATTCCTAATAATTGAACAAGTTAACAAAGATGTTAGGGGGGGTCCCTGGGAAGATAGAGTCGAATATAGAGAGCTGTGGTGGCAGTTGTCTTTGAATTCAGACAAATTTCCTGGATTAAATGATAAAATATCCATACTGCCACTTTTAAGGTTAAGAGCAGCTAAACTATAAGCTAAAGGTGTAATATTGTTATTCACCACTAGATGTCCCAATTATGTAGTGTTTTTTTCATCTTCCTAAATTCGATTCTTTTTCTTTATATCTTAATATATACAAATCAATTCATCATCCTTGGTAACAATGTTTTATGTATCCACATATTTATATATTCCCTAAAAAGGTTTTTTATATAAAGTTTATTTATTATTAAATATGGTAAATTAATTTAAATGGTAAGGTACTTATGGCAAACAGGTTATAGGATGAAATAATACGTACTAAGTACAAAGAATTTTTTAAAATCTCATAACATGTGTTTTTAAAGTTTTAAGTGTTTTAAGTATATCTTTCATTCAGTTTTTAAGAACAAGGTTTATATACAAACATGAATTCATGTTCCAATTAATTGATTACTTTATGCAATTAAACAAATGAGTTAATAGATGGTATTATATAAAGGAAGTCAAGAAATGGTACTGGTCATCTGATGAAGTCAACTTAATTTGACGAAAACGCTGTGTGCTCAACAGTTTTTGGAAAAGGCGTTAATGGTGTTTTTTATTCTATGTTTTATCATCTGTGGTTTGAATAAACTTTTCTTCCGAGGAGCTGAGTCCTGCGATCTTGCTTTTTGTTCTTGCTGAGTTACTGTGGTTTTTGCGGTGTTTCCAGTGGAGGTGATTTAAAAGTGAACTTGAACTATTGGAACATACTATTACAACAGACTGTGATTTTTTGCGGTATAAGTATGAATATGCTCGTATATTCACTAGTATTGAGGCAACTATGGTAAAAATGTCTAATACTAAAAAGAAGAAAATTGCTAGAGATATGCATGAATATTCAATTAATAGAGCATATCCTCGTCCACCCCCTACATCACAGGCTGCCAATGCTTTAGATACCCCCTCTGTAGTCAATGACAATATGCATGAAGAACCCAACAGGGCTCATGGCAGTGCATTTAACACACAGGTTGATGAGGCACAGCCCCTCCGTCGTAGTGAGAGACTGCTTAATAACAGTACCAGTAGTCACAATAACAATGATGGCTACAACAACTCTCAGTCTCAACAACAAAACGGTCCTAATATTAATGGATCGAATTCTAACAATCAACAGGGTTTTCCAAGGAGTTGGAATGGCCAAACGAACTCGAGAACGAGCAGGAATCAAGTGAACACGAGGAACAGGCGAAATCAGCGCAGGAGATGATGCATCATCTCACTAATCCCCATGTTATAGTTAGTTCGGAAGGGGACTTTAAAATTTATAACTATATTATTTTTGATGTTAACCAGGACAGTGTAGATTTTTTTTCAAAAGGATTGTCTTTTGTCCCTGATTCTCATATTGACTTGGTCAAAACTGTTATCGATCTAAAATTGTTTGTGCGCAAATTGAATTTAAAAGTTCTTATTCGAGGGAAGTCCACCCTCATTAGTTCTTTAAGAGTCTCTAGTGTTTTCAACCCACCACTACATGAAATTCTACATTCTTTTGAAAAGATGTGTGAATTAGATTTAAGGGCTATAGCTAATAATAGGGTAACTAACAATAAAAGCAACATTAACATCACTAAAAACCAACGTGACTTCAACATGTTATGGCAATGCAATATAAGGGTTATGAAACCCGATAAGGGTGGCGGGCTTGTCTTTATGGATTATGACATTTTTTGTTGAAAAAATGCAAAGTCAACTCAACACTAGTTCTTACGCACTAGCTAATATCAATGAGGTAAATTCAGCTTATAACAAAATTAGGTCCATTCTTGAAGACCTCTTAGAAGGGGTTACTGATATCGATTTATATCGTTATTTGAACATGATTGCCCCTAAACTACCAGTTTTATTTGGCACACCTAAGATTCATAAATCGATTAGTGACCCCCCCCCCAGACCCATAGTTGACGGGTGGGGGTCTATTACTTACGCGTGTGCAAAATATGTTGATAGTATTTTAAGGCCTTTAGTTGAACAAGAACCCCAAATATGTAAGGATTCATGGAGCTTTCTTTATGACATCAATAAAATCCCTTTCAAGCAAGATTAGTGTTTCCTTACGATTGATGTAAGGGACTTATACACAGTTATACCTCAAAATTTAGGTCTTGAATGGATAAGAGAGTTTTTAAATTCTAGGAAAATTAACAACAATACCATATACTTGGTAGAAACCCTTTTAGAGGTTGTATTAACCCACAATTATATGGTCCCCACAATTATATGGTCTTTGATGGTAAAATATACTTGCAGAAATCTGGGGTGGCAATGGTTTCACCCTGTGGTGTGAGCTTCACCAATTGTATTATGGCGCAGTGGGAAAGAACATTGTTATTCAAAAACTTGTTGTTTCAAAACAACGTCGCCTGGAACACTAGGTACTGGGATGACATGTTTATTATTTGGAAGGGGCCTTTGGTATTAGTGCCATCCTTCATTTCTAACATTTCCCTTATGACTGATTTCCTTGAATTTACTTACAACTTACAGGAAAACAGTATCAACTTTTTGGATATTCTTTTATCTAAAGACAGGGTTAATTCTAGATATAAAAGTGTGATTTATAGGAAGCCCACCTATTCCAATGCGTTCTTACATTTCACTAGCTGCCATCCTTACCACCAGAAAAAGGCTGTAGTTAAAGGACAAATGGTAAGGGCAGCTAGGATGATTTCTGATGAAACAGACTTCATCGAGGAATGCGAGCATTTGGTGGCTATTATTACTAATAGAGGATACCCGCCTTCTATGGTGGTTAATATCACATCTGAAGTTGTTCATAAACGGCAAATAGGCCATTTCAGCCCAATTTTGTCAAATTTTACTATCCAGAGTGAAGTAGAATTAAGTAATGAAAGAGTTTCTGGTAATAAGGCTAGCGATCATAGTTTTAACACAAGTTTTTTGTGTACCTACAACTTGGATCATTTTAAAATAAGGGAGGTATTTAGTAAGAATTGGGCCCTCATTATAGGGGATAGTGCTCTGTTTAATTCACTCGGAGCCGAACCTAAAGTTACATACAGGAGAGGATTTAACTTAAAATCTATACTTGAAGTTAAGCAGCATACAAGACACGTCAAAAATATGGGAATGGCTAAGTGTGGATCATGTCGACAATGTAAATATGTTAGTACAGGACCCAAAGTAAAAATCAGAGATATAACATATAGCATTAGAGGCAAATATAATTGTGAGACTAGAAGCGTGATATATTCAGCTTGTTGTGTGGAATGCGCTGCTTTCTACATAGGTAAGACTGAAAGGAAATTAAAGCAGTGCATTTATGAACATTATTACGCTATTAGTAGGAAGGACTCTACTAATGCTCTGGCTAGGCATATTATAGAACATACAGAGCATAGTTTTAAATTTGCCATCCTTAAACATATTGAAACTGATCTAAGAGGGGGACCTTGGCAAATCCAGTTAGAGATGGAATAGGTGTTCTGGCAGATAAGAACTGCCGCTTACATGTATCCTGGGCTTAATGAGTATGTTTCCATTAGTAGTATTCTTAAACATCTTGCCATGAAAAGGTGATTTTTGCCTTTTTGAGCTTGAGATTTGTTACGTACACATTTCCTATTTGTATTGTTTTACAGAGTTGGTTAGTGTTTATTTGAACACAATGTATTGATTCATTCCTATTTGTTCTATACTTAGGTAAAAAACATATAGGTAATTGCTGATATAAAGTGTAATGATTGTTCATGCTTTTAGATTTGGGTCAAGTTGCGCTTAGCAAAAATTATGTTGTCATATTACAACTTGGTAGAGGATGAGTTTCTTGTGAGGGCCTTTTTGAGTAAGCTTTTATGTGTTAAGGTTTTATGCAGTTTGTGGTTTTAAATGGTTTTTGAGTTTTCTGGCTAATTACTTAATTGGCCATTATTATGATTGTATACAAGTACTTGGGTAAATGTTTTTGAACTTTGTCTGAGGAAGGAGAGATATCGTTCTCTCCGAAAGCGCTAATAAATCTGGTTTAAGTTTGTTCTTCAAGTTTGTGATTGCTCTTTTCAACCTCACTTTTACCAGTCTCTCAAGCAGTTTCCTTTGAAAAATTGGAAAGTTTCACTGACAAAGTCTGTCTGTGAACCTTACTGTCAGAAGAGTGAGAAGCAGGGTCTCCTTTCCTTGCTGACTCACTTCTTGTTTCATAAACTTTTTTATTTCCTCTTTAGCCTGTTCTGTGTCAAAAATGACTTTAATCCTGCAGGAAAAACAGTATGAAGAAAGATGGATACAACAGCTTGAATCTCACACCTGCCTCTTGTTATTTTTTAGTTTATTTTTATTTTACATTTGTTAACCGGGGGTGTCTGAGCCGAAAAGGCCCTTTTTCAGCAGAGGCCTGGGGAGAAAAGCTCCACATAGAAAAAGTACAGACACATTTAGATATTTAGACATGATCAGTGTACACACAAATTACAATAGATATGCTTTTACAGTGGTATGCAGCACATCAGCAGTTACAGTGGAGAGAACAAACAAGAATATATTAATTTAAAAATAAAGGTAATTAATAGATTTCCAGTGTACAGCTGAAATTTGGAACATGGGTAAACTACATACATTGTACATTAGCCAGTGTTTGTAAGAGTGAAAATATTATCAAGTACTCTAGGTTTAGTATGTGTACCTTATCCTGTTTCACTAGCCTGGGGAGCAGTCTTGGCACTGCCAACTTTGCTTGAGGTGTTGCCTAATGAGGTTTTTAAAGGAGGTTTTGGATGATGTGTTTTGTATGCTAGTGAGGAGAGAGTTCCATTTTATAGGCAGTGAACTACTATATAGTGTGTCTCAAAAGCTATTGTAGCTGTTGGTGACTTCTAGTAGTAGTTTGCTTGATGATCTAAGAGGCTTTTTGGCTGAGTGATGTTGTACTAGGTTTTTGAGGGCAAGACACTTATTGGGGAGGTAATAGAATGACAGAGGCAGAGCTGATTGTAGGTTTGGAGGTTGGGCAGTTCAAGCCAGTGGAGCTGTCTCAAAGCAGTACAGTGATGGGTTCTATATGAGCAATTTGCAGCAAACCGGGCAATTCTGTTATAGCAGGCTTCCATTTTGCTTAGTTCAGTTTTGTTGAGATTAGTCAGAATGGGAGATGCATAGAGTAGGGTGGATAGAAGTTGGGAGCGAGCAATGGCTGAACTTGTGTTGTTGGTAAGAAATGGTTTGATATGGTAGAGTGATCCCAGTTTGGGATGTACTTTTTTAATAGTTAAGTTGAGATGACTATCAAATTTTAGGTGGGATTCTATGGTTATTCCCAATAGCTTAGCCTGTGCCAGTGAAGCGATTGGAGTAGCATTTGTGGAGTAGATAGTGAATCGACTGTTATCAGTGTTTTTGTTAGAACTGGTTATAAGCATAAAAGTTTTCTTTGTATTAAGGATAAGTTGGGCTTTGGTAAGGTAGTTTTCAACATCAGAGAATGCTAGTTGAGTTGTTTGCAGGTGGGTGGGAATGTTTTGTGCAGCACGGATTAAGGTAGTATCATCTGCATACTGAATAATAGATGCATGCTGTGTGGAGGTATGGAGATCATTTGTGAAGATTGTGAATAGCAGTGGTCCTAAGATAAAACCCTGTGGGACTCCTATAGTTATGGGCAGCTGAGGAGAGAGAGAATTTTCCCATTTCATAGCTTGGTACCTGTCTGTTAAGTAGCTTTGGAACCAGGTAAGAGTGGATTTTGATAGGTGATATTGCTTTAGTTTGTTTAGCAGGATTTGGTGCGAGACTCTGTCAAATGCTTTGGACATATCCAAAAAAAGAGTTGACACCTGCAGGCCTTCATTTTTTTAAATGGTTTACTGTGTCTGTGAAGCAGAGGAGGGCTGTAGTGGTACTATAGGCAGGTCTGAAATCATGTTGAGTAGGTGACACGATGTTGCTGTCTAGGAGATATTTTAGCACCTGCGTATGGATGCATTTTTCTAGGATTGTGCCCAGGGGGGAAGAGTATAGCAATGGGTCTGTAGTTATTAAGTTCAGTGGAGGTCCCGCCTTTATGTATGGGTGTAACATAGGATATTTTCCAGAGTTTGGGCACATAGTTTCAACAATTGATCTGTTTATGAGAGTGGAGATTGGGATAGCAATAGCATCTGCTGTGAGTTTCAAGAAATAGCAGGGGAGTAGGTCAGCTGCTGTTGATGAGGTTTTTAGTTTGGAGAGCATGCTTTTGATTGAAGTGGTGGAAACTGTTTTGAGGGTAAAGCTTGTATTAGTGTTGTTTGTGTTGGGGGAATAGTGAGGTTGGAACTGTGCTGTGATACTAAGGATAGAAATGAGTTCACAAAGTGGGAGCTGAATTGTGTTTCGATGGGAACTTTAGTGTCAGGGATGGTTGGTTTGGGGGTAGCCTTTTGGGTGGGTTTTAGTAGCTGGTTTACATTTTTCCAAACTTTTTGGGGTTGTGTTAGTATTTAGTTTGTAATGTCATGTAGTAGGATTTTTTGTCCAGCCTAATGCATTGTTTTGCACGGATGCACAGTTCTTGGTACTTCGTTAGGCTTTGTGTTTCTTTGTTTTTTTTTTAATAGTAAAGCCAGGCAGTGCCTCTGGACTTGAGGATTTGTTTGGTTTCTTTACTGAGCCAGGGGTCTGTAGAGGTTCTAACCTTGATTTTGCACAATGAAGTGACAGTGTCGAAGTGTTGTAGAAATGTTTTGTTGAAATATGCTACAGCTTGGTCAAGTGGGAGGGTTTTTAGGGAGGTCCGGTCACAGTTACAGAGTAAAGTATTGAGGACCCAGGAGAGGAATTTTTTGTGTTTCTAGTGGATTTATAGCTAGTGATTGTGCATATGCTTGTTCTACTACATATAAGGTATATTATGTTGTGGTCACTTAAGGTGTCCGGGAGACTGCCTGTGTGGGGTACAATGTGAGGTTGTTAGTTACGACCCAGTGAAGGATGGATTCCCTTTTAGATTTTTTATCACATCTAGTTGGAATTTGGACTAGCTGCTGGTAGCCATGGAGATTTATTAGATTACTTGGTGGTTCTGATATACAGATGAACCAATCTAGGTTGAAATCCCCCACAATAAGGGTTTCTTGTGAGTATGTGGAAGAACACTAGGATAAGAAGTCTTCAAGGCTAGCAGGTGTATTACCAGGTGGAATATAGATCACAATTGTGGTGATGACCTTTTTAGGGTGAAGTTGAAATTGTGAGATAAGTATGTCCCAATTATTTCGGGACGGGTAGGAGGTTGGTATTTGACATAAAGTTAAGTTGGAATAAAGGTGTAATAAAAAAAGCAACCAGGAGGTGGCACCACAGTTGCATAGAATATATAGGTTTACAATGAAGGAATATATATATGTATTTCTTATCTATCTGTTTTTTCCTATTCATTTTTTAAAAAGCAATTTTATAAATATATTTATTTAAATATTCAAACAAGTTAAAAGGATTTTTTAAAAAAAGGTTTTAGGATTATTTAATAAAACAATTGTGTGTTTTTTAGAATTATTTATTTTTATGAATAATAAATGAGTAACTAATTAGTATGTAATGAAGGCTTGTAATAGATTGGTTGATTGATTTTAAATAATATATAAAAGGGTAACTAGGAACTGTTGTTTTGTTTCAGCATCTGATGAAGTCCAGTAGTGACGAAAACGCTGAGTGAGAAGGCGTTCAGTGAGAAGGCGTTCATTGTGTATTTTTTTGCTTGGCTTACTGTGTTTTACTGTGGATTAAAACGTTTAAAACCAATTTTGGAAGAGGTTCTTTTGCTTCACTTCCAGTTCCAGTTTTTGGTTGGTAAGTTGGACTTGTACCGTAAGGCAGTTCCACCCCCATTTACAAAGTGGTCAGTCTTGTCTAATGATATTGTAGCCGGCAGGGAGAACTTCTGAGTTAGCTATGTTTTTATGTAGCCAGGTTTCTGTTAAAGCAACTATGTCTGGGGAGTACTGTGCTATTGTGGCCTGGAGTTCTGGTATTTTATTTTTAATACTTCCATTATTAATATTTAGCATTAAAAGATGGTTGGTTTTGCTGCTGTTGTTGATTTGCCCAGGTATGAAGATAGTGGGGGTATTATGTTCTGACAATTGTGTTGGAGCAGTTTGTGTTGGACAGGATGGATTTGGGCCTGGGTTGGGGTGGATGTTACCTGACTACTGGAATAAATTTGCCTCTCTTCTGCCTGATGTACAGTGAATAATAATTTTCTACAAACACTCTGCTGTCTCCAGCTTTTAAAACTTTGCCCTTCTGCCACAGTTTTGTCTAGATAAAGTCTTTCTGCTGGTATGATTGCATCTTTAGGTCTTGGCTGCTTTCTCATGCCCAGGTTTGGAGCATAAACTCGATGTGCCTTTTCAATTACCAAATTCTGCTTTGGAACACTTATCGTGTTGCTTATTTGTACTTTAATAAAATTAATACAGTTTGTTCCTTCCAGTTTCTCTGGTACAGCAGAACATCTCATATTTTGTCTGTGCAGTCTTCTAAGTCTACTTTTTCTTTACTTGTGAAACCTTGTATTTAGCTAGCTTTTTCTTCATGTCATCCTCTGATTTTTGTATGTCTGAATGGGTAAAACTTCTTCCATTTTCCCAGTATTTTGTTCTTTAAATTGATGTACTCTTTCAATGTTTAATTTATTATAATCACCTCTGAGTACACTTAATTTATTATTCCTATAAATTA